>NC_133164.1:123629801-123659801 GCF_040802235.1 Manis javanica
GCTCCACCCTGGGGAGAGACAAACCAGAGACGAGGAGAGGCCCCTTTGCAGACCTGGTGGCTCAGGAGAATCTCAGGATCCTGCAGGACGAAGGGAAGCCAGTGATCCTCAACATCCCGTCCTTTGCTACATGAACTAGGATTTCCTGAACTCGGATTCTGAGTCCACTATAAATGGAAACCTTGTCCACAAAATGCATGCACATAAGCACCGATAAGCAGCCCTCTTCCACACAGATCTACTATTAGAAGAATCCAGAAAATGAAAATCAAAGTATTTCAGGCGATTAAAATTCCCTCTCCCAACTTCCTCCCCTCAAAAAGAAAAAAAAAGGATAATGCAACTACCCCAAACTTGATAAAATATCCTCAAAAACATGTTGCAATACTTTTTCAAAATGAACTAAAACTTCAAACATTAAAAACAAAAATGGGTAAGTAGAGGGAAAAAACAGGAAAAAAATCATTAATTAAGCTCAAGAAATAAAAGTACAAAATTATATCAGAAATGAGGTCTAAATTATAAGGTAACAAAGAGTAATGAAGTCAAATACAAATGTAATAAGAAGTATTGAAGAAAGGCAGATAAACAAACAATAAAATGTGGTAAAAAGTAAAAAGTGTCAGAAAAGACATGGCTGAAATGGACAATAGGAACTACAAATGAAGGAAAAACAGTGAGGAATTAATCTATACAACACTGATAGAAGAAAACATTCCAGAAATAAAAAGATTTCCTTTGTAAACTTCACATTGTATGTATGGTTTTCATAACAAGGATTTAAAAATGGACTGTCACTACATGGTCATTTATTATTTGTTTATGTAGTCTCATCTGCATTGTGCTTCTCAACAGATCTCCTTATTTACCTGCACAGCAAGTATTTCTTTCTCTTTCCACATATTATTTCTTATCCTTAATTTTTAAACTGCAAGGTCAATGTGTTTTAGTATGATGTGAGGTAAATATTTAACCTTTTTTTGCACAGAGGTAACCAATTTGATTAGAAATAATTCTTGAACCACCTTGCTTACCCACTGACTTGCATTATGAATTAATTTATGCATACAGGTGCTTATATAACATGAGGCCACACTCAGGGGTGTCTATTTCCTTCTTATTGATTTTTGTTACCCATACTACATAAAGTATTGCAAATTTACCTTACTTTTACACTTAATGAAAATGATAAAATGAATGCATTTGTTGCAGAAAATGGAGACGAGACAGAAGCAACAAAGAAATTAGAATCTACCTATAAACTTGACCTCAAGAGACAATCATTAATTTCCGTTTGGGCCTTTCAGGCACTCCTGCACATATGAATCTATCTTCACTTACTTATATTTGATTCCTTTTTAGTTGGGTCACTCTACCCGTGGGTCACTCTCCCTGGCATGCTGCCACTCTCCTGTCCCGCCCTCCCTCCTGGGTTCCCCGTTTCCCTCTGTCACCCCACGGCCTCCTGGCTTTTGGAGGGACGCCCCTAGTGAGGTCTCCCAGCACAGCCTCCCAGTTTGCAGAAGTCCCTGACTCTGGGCTGACCCTTGAGTTTCATTCACAAACATTTTGCCCTGGAATTTCCCTGCTGAAAATTATCTCTCGGTTCTCCCTAACAAGTACTCTGCCGAGGAAACTCCTTGTGCTGGACGGAGCTGGGTCGGCACAGACACTCGGCCTGTCCTTAGGAAGGACGTCTCTTACCTTTCAGGTGGTCAGCTCCTGGGCCCATTAGCGCTCAAGCTTGAGAAGAGTTGCAACACGGGGCATGTAAATTAAATTTTAAAATATGAAGTGTCTTTAGACACAAGGGCATAGATGATAGATTACCAATAGTTGAATAATGGGCAAACTCCAGCAAAACAGCTCTGTAGCCTCACACATGTCCCCATCAGGAGGCACAGAGCTTTGGAAAGGTCAGGAAGCTTATTTTCTAGTCTTGGGCAATAAAAGACATACAACTATCACAAACCTAGTGAACCCCCCACAGTAGTGTTTGCATAGATGTATAGTAACACAGGGACTGAAATGCAATCATTTAGCATTTACTGTGGAAGAAGACAGTTCATTTGATGTGTCAGGGGCTGCCTCCAGAGACAGAGAGAGGACTGATGGGAAGGGATCAGCTTTTGCAATGAGCCTACATGGCTGAAGAATTAAACAGGTTATTCCTATAGTCACCATGTGCACAATCACAGGGTATTTAAAACCATCTCAAAAGGAATCCTACTGGGAGTGTTTAGGTCCACAATTACAGCAAATGAAGATTCAGAATTAGCAAAAGCATTTCACTTAATTAGAAGCATTAAATAAGTACAACCAAATGTACAGTAGTGTGCCTACTAAAATGAGGAAAACAGCCGACCCTGGAAAACATTTTATTATTTGCTGTTTTACTTGTTTACTTTTCTTATGCTTAGAAAACCATTAAAACAGCCTCCAACTAAAGATAAAATAAGGATAGCAGATACCTTTGTCTTAAATGTAAATATACACACAAATATACACATTATGGACATACAGACATACCTACACCTACATCTATGTATCCAATCTCTCCTATGTCCAGCTATCTATGCATCTAATAAATATATGGACATTAATACCCTCCAGGAATTAAAGGAAAACATTTTTTTTTTGCACAGGACGTTACAGGCTTTTTTCTTCTTTTTCCTCCTTTTGACATGATTTTCGAACTGTTATTTGCTGACTCTAATGATCTTCAGTATTAATCAGAATTCCCTGAGATGGCGTTTAGCAAAGGGCTGACAGAATTCCTAATCAAATGTCCCTAAAGACTAACGAAGGCTGCAAACGGGACAGAAGGGATAGAGAGTGACAGACGGGAGGGCCGGGCGAGGGTGCTCTTGCCGGAAGGCGTCCACAGCTGCCCAGCTGTTGTCACATCCCATCCTGGACCCGCCATGATGGCGGCACATTTATATCCTGAGCATCCGAACCAAAATTTCTCATACAAAGAATCAGTTCAGACACAGCCCCCTTTCAAAGAAGGTGAATGTTTCTAGAACCCCATCAGTGTTTTATGGCCTGAGCAGATCTGCTAGAGGAGCCCAGGGCAGCCCTGTCGTAGGCAAGGCATCTTCTACAAATCAGCAATTCCCAGGGGGATCAGACAGGGAGGGTGGTCTTTGCTGTTACTGTGGGGAGTTGGTCTCCCATCCTTTTATCTAGATTATTTTTGAGCTATCATCCAGAGAGAGAATGTGAGCAAGAAAAAGAAATCATACATGCATAACATTAAAAAAATAATCTCCATTTCTGTGCTAAATGTTTTCCTTACCTCTATCTGTGGAATATTTTGCCCCATGGTAAAAACTGAAAATGAAGGGTGGCTGTGGAGATCATTTTTTCTATGATTCTGATGTTTTCCGAAGCAAGCGTCAAGACACTTCAACTGAGTGATGGTCTGACAAACGGACATCAGTTGTTCTCGGTAGGGTGGGCAAAGTACCGTCCTTAAGCCGAATCTGGTTCACAGCCTACTTTTGTGAATAAAGGTTTATTGGAGCACCGCTGTGCTTACTTGCTGGCATACCGGATATGGTTATTTTCATTCTTCAACAGCAGAATTGAGTAGTTGGGACAGAGTCTGTATGGCTTGCAAAGCCCAAAATATTTAGTATCTGACCCTCTACGGAAGAAGCCTCCGGATTCCTGGTGTTGAGTGTGGACCATCGTGAGCCATCAGACCCCCGGGGAAATAAACAGCTCTTGCATAAGCACAGCAACATCAAAGATGAACTGGCTGCCAATGACGGAGGCCCCACCTGGAACCGGAGATACCACGAGGCGCCTTGCAGACGCTCTCATTGTCACTTCTGAAGTGGGCGAGCCGATGACACTGTACTTAAATGAAAACACGAGGCCAGGGGCAGGTCATGGCTTGTCCGGCACCTCCAGCCCATGCTTCTCACACGAAGCCACTATCAGCTGGGAGTTTGCACATGTGTTTATTCTCATGTTCTTTGAAATATGAAAGAAAAGAATCACAGTCCTTGATACAATCTACATTTGATGAGAGGAAAATCAGGATTCTAATTTTCTTCTTGGGCAGTCGGCACACTGAAATGGACAGAAATGCTATCTGAATATGCCGCACTGAGTTTATGTAGCTAGAGGTCTGCTGAATTTTTACTCTTAACTAAGCGTGCAAGATGAATACCCAAATCATTACATTTATGTGTTTTTAATGGCTTGTCTGGGTTGTGTTTTGTCCATAGCTGGTGGCTGAGCTGAGTGCCAGCCAAGGGTTTTGGAATTCACACAGCTCCTTCCAACACACTGGTCTGACTGTACCTGGGGCTCTCTGCCTGACAGGACGTAAGCAGAGCGGTCAGCCGGCTGGGTCAGGCTGTCCACCCATCTCCCGGTGTCAGAACCAAGTGCCTCCCGAGGTCCACAGCTACCCCTGCGAGTGGGAGGTGGGGCGTGTGGCGGGGACGTGAGCACCAGGCTTCATTTCACCTGAAAAGCCCACTCCCTATGGGGCCTGTCAAAGGGAATGAAGTGAATTCTGCTCACCGGCTCTGCCGCTCCCGGTGCTTCCGCTGAAAACCCTTCGGCGCCGCCTGGTCGGGCAAGTGAGGTTTACGGCTGTTGTTAACAGAATCGAAACGTAGCCACCTGTGTGCTCATAGAGGCCGTCCCTGCGACACGGACAGCCAAAACCGACTAAGCGCCTTCAAAACACCTTCCGTTTATTAGAAAATACACTTCCTGGTCACAAATACCAGTCAATGATTCCTTCTTTGAACAACTCTGGTTTCCGTGTGTTTTCATTAGTCATGACATTTCTGTTCTAGACTTTTATAATCTCGGGTTCAATTTTCATAGAAATCTAAAATTAAACAAGCTTCACTTAGTGATTTCAAAATAGAAATGACCTTATTTGTCTTTTAAAGAGAACGGATAAGAAAATATGAAAAATTTGGGAAAATAACAGAAGCCAATTAAAAGAGATTTTTAGTTTTGTTAGTGCAGAGATAAGATGCCACTTTTTACTAAGCATGTGTAGATTTGACTTCTTTATAAGCATACACAGATATGAAATTTCATTGTCAATAATGCAAATTGAATTTCTAATTTTCCCAGGACAAGGCTGATTATTGTTTTCAATATGCATAAGATACCTTGCTAAATATGTTTACATGTAAAGAAATCACATCCAGGAAGGTACGGAATGTGAAGGTAATGTTTCCTCTAATTTGCATTTATTTCGTTATCTGAAACGAATTGCCCCTCTCTTCCAGCCTGTGGGAGAAGCGAAGCAAGCCAGAGAATGACCCCGGGATCGCAGCTGCGCGGACCCCTCGGCCCGGAGCTCCCGAGCAGGCGCAACCAGCAGAAAGGCGGGTGCCCTGGTGCTGAATCATGAAGCACGTGGCTCTTGTGAAAATGACTAAGAAGGGAAGAAAGGAAGACAAGTCTCCAGCTAATAAATGCACAGCATTTTTGGTAGAAAGCAAATAAGGAATCATTGACCTTCCTCAATTTAGGACGGGGTTCCTTCCTGGTAAGCCCACTGTGAGTTGAAAATATCGTGTTGAAGATGCATTTAATACACTTAGGCTACAGGAAGCGATAACTTAGTCCTGCCTCCCTCAGCCACGCAGCCTGGAGCTGGGCAGGATGATAGGGCTGGTCGTCCCCTGGGGCGCACTGCATGCTGACTGAACGTCGAGGGCAGGATGGGAGCCCCTGGTGGCTGTGCGGCCGAGTGGGCGCTGCACTGGCTGCCCTGCTCCACACCACGGGGGGCCAGCGCCACGCGCCCCTCGGCTGGGGGGGGATCCAGTTCAAGATGCCAAGTATGGTTCCTACTGAGTGCCTATTGCTGTTGCCCCATCATAAAGTAGAAAAAATCCTAAATTGAACCATTGTAACTCATGGACTGTCTTTATTAAGCATCTGTATTTCAAAATGCCATCAATAGGACTGCTATTAAAGGGCCAGCGAGATAGGCAAGGGGTCTCTCTGTCACCGTCAGGAAAACCATTGCTACATATAAAAATTTATTGGTGCAGTTTTGAAAACTGGTTCAATTTCCCCTCAGACTCAATGCAATCTGGTATAAGGGAAAAAGAATAAGCTATATTTTTAAAAGATATTTAAAATAATCATCAAAGAGTAAGTGATTTGTGGTTTCTTTGCAATATATTTATATTTATATAAATACTAATGAATATTTATATGCTTTGCTTGGGTGTATGTGTGTGTGTATGTATGCTGAGCAATATACCAAATGCTAATTCTTTAGGTCTGTAAAGAGATTTTGAGAATTTTTTAAATGTTTAAAAAAAAGGGTCATTCTGTTTGAAGCCTTTTCACTAATCTAGGATGACCCTAAAACAACTTCATGGATTTGAAATTAGAAAAATCAGTTCTGATACATGTATATTTTTCCTTTTTCTACCACTTGCGAAGTATAGAGTTTTGGACTAGTTTGCATGTTTTGATTTGGCTTTTGCATATTGGCATCAATCTCATCATGACCACGTATTTTAAACTGCTGGGGAAAACCTGTAAAATATTACTTGTTAGTCTATATGGACAAAAAAAGGTTTTCTCACATGTGTTTCATACTTGAAACAAACCAGTAGAAGGCAATGTTTGAAGCAGGAGAGTTTTGTTCCTTGATATTTTGTTTCCCAGAACATTTTTCACAGGCACCGGGCACATTCAGATGCCTGTTTTTCAGTGAAAACCTCTAAGTGGCTAATTCCCTCTCCTTCTTTTAAATCTTGCAACGTCAAGCGCCTGAGCGTCTCTTTCCTTTCTGCCATTTTCAGATGGCTTGTGCTTGGGGGCCGTGTAACTGGTGCGAGTCAGGGGCCCCGCCACCATACCCGCAGCGCACCAGACTCTCTGCGTAGCTTCCCTCCTCCTGTTCTCTCCACCTGTGCTCTTTTGGCCACAGGGAAAGGCTGCTTCTTTGTACCTGGACCCCAAACAAAGCAGGTGTGCGCTGAGGCTGCCCCGGGTGAGAGGTGGGCCAGGGCACAGACTTACCTGCCAAAGCCCGGCCTGCCTGGAGCTGGCGCTTCCTGCAGGCTAAGTACGGCTCTACAGGTTCTGCAAAGAGCCCGTGGGTGGGGTGTGTCGGAAGCCGGGCTGCTGCGCGGGTCGCAGCTGCTGCGGCCACTAGATGGCAGTCCAGCCCCCGGCATCCAGCAGGCCCGCCTGGCGGGGAAGGACGCCCAGGCCAGGCGCTGTCACTGGGGGCAGAGGGTGCCAGGGTTCCTCCGGGCTCCTTGGGCTGGGATGGCCCCGCAGGCTTTAAGCGTCTCCGCTCTCCGCATACACATGGGGCCCAGGAGTCTCGGCAGAAGCCACTGGATTTGTTTTTACTCCCAAATCTCAAATGAGTGGAGCCTGTGTTTTAGTCACTTAAAGTGAATTAAAATACAGTTTCTTTGGGGAAGAGCTCTTTCAAATAATATGGTATCTCATTCAAGAATTGTCATGTGCTAGTCACACGGAAGTTTGCAATTTCTCCTTCAGGGCCACTGCACAGCGCGTAACATGGGTTTGAAATAGTTAATGGCTTTTATTTGTCAGGAGAGGATTACAGTTGGATTTTTATGGGGAGCCTTTGACTATTTAGTCTCTGAATTTACTTCTGAAAAACACTTGTTTAGGTAAGAAACTATTTTACTTAAAATGATTTGAGAAACTTGTACTGTATTTTTTTCCTCCAAAGCAGAGGGTTAGACAAATTGGTGATACACACACACAATCCACATATTTATTTCATATATAACATATATTATATATGTATATGAATAACTTAATTAAATTCACTAATATTTTCTTGGTAGCATAATGAAAAATTCATTAGCAAATGTATTTAAAAACTGAAGTGTTGGCATATTATTTTTAGTAAATATGTGCTAAGTACTTTACTCCGGTACCATCTCAGAAACTTAGCAATGAAACCTCAGTGCCCCACATTATTAAGTATGTACCCTTTGATGACTTCTAAAAGAAAATTGTTAAAATTTCATCAAAACCATGCTTAAGTTGCAAATATTCAACTCTCATAACTGTATGAAAAATACACAGTGCTACACTCCCTAATCCCTGCCAATCTCACTAAGAAATTCAGCAAGTTCATGACCATTTACATAGTGTAATAATATTGTAAAGTACTGTGTAATAAATATGGTACTTAATAAAATAGTAAATAGAAGACTGAGTACAGTTTTACTTTATGCAAAATATAAAATTGTAGTTTACCATGAATGTGATCCAAGAAACGAAAACACCTTTATTATTAATTAATAGAGTCTGTTAAACCTCTCACTCTTCAAGCTTCATGCTGCCAGGATTCACAAAAGGCTTTTGGTACATGAAAACCATTGATTAAATTGCCACCTAATTGGCCCTATTGGAGTTTTTGACTTGAGCAATTGTATTAGTTGGTACAATCATTCTGCCTCAAAAACATAAACTGCATAATATATATGTTATTATCTACCATTTATTTGAAAATATATGAAGACCTCATCTTATTTTTTATATCCATGAAAAATGCATGTAGAAAATCATGAGCCAAAACTAGGTGGTGTGAATGGCGTTCCTTGCTGCAGTTCGTACTGTTCTCAGTATTCCATGCCCGGATTTCCTCCAAACAAAGGAAGTCCCATTTGGTTTGCATTACATAAAACAAAACATAAATACATCCGTGTGTGCATACAAATGTGTACATCTATGTGTGCATGCAAGCGTGGACATCTATGTGTTCATACAAACGTGTATATATATCGCCCATTGCTCATATCTTGTTAAGTATCTCTTTGGAGTTTCTTAGTTAAAGCGTAAAATAACACAACTTTTACTTTCATATTTCAGCTATTCATAAGAATGTTTTTATCCAAACCTTTGCTAGGATGTCCTGAATAGAGCTTTCCTTAACTTTTTAAACCTTCCAGTTTCTACCACCAAATAAATTGCACTGATGTTTAGATTATGGATACTTAGGGCAACTGAAAATTTGACCTTTCTGTCTTAAGGAGTAATCCTTTGATCTTTCAATGGAAAATACCCATTTTGGTTTACATACATGTACAAATTACTGACCCATGCGCATGGCAGTCTGTAGTTCGTAGGTCATCCAGACACAAATTTGGAGACGTACATGAGATCAGAGATGCACCTCCCGTAGGGTGACCGGCCTTGTTCCCTGAGCCTCCCGGGGTCTGCACTGGGCTTACCTCCTGAGGTTTTGCAGGTGAGGACAGAGGGCTCCGAAGAGCAATTGCTTAACCTTTGCCGACATTTCCCCTTGACCTCTGTGATTCTTCCAAAGCTGCCTTTGCGCAGTCAAAGCACAAGCAGCTTGCGTGGAGGTAGTTGAGGCCTCTGTAGTGAGCGCCATAGCCCTGACATCCATCCTGTCCCTCAGCCCTCAGCCCTCCCTCGCTTCCACCTGCCGGGAATGGCTGGCGAATGCTTGTCGGGCAATCTGTGAAATCCAAGACTGTCTGAAATACATATAACAAATGTGCGTCATGCGAGCTATAATTGGTTGCTTTTACCATTTCATCCACACCAACTGACGTGGCCTTCAGACAGTGTAGACCTGGGCCAGAGGCAGCAGCTCCTTGGGACTTCGGTCTCCCTGGCTGAACCTGGCACCGATGGTTCATGTAAGGGCCAAGGGCCTTGGGCTCAGGAGCAGCGGAAGGTAAATGCGGGTCTGGGGCCCTGCGTGGTCAGGGGGCGAGAACCCAGACAGGACCTGCTGCTCTCTGGACTTCCCAACCGGCAGGTACTACTTGGCAGACGTGATGATGATTCATACTGAACAATAAGCTGTACTGCTGAATATTATATTTCTCTCTTTCCTAATGACTCATTATCCTGGAACAATGAGGAGATGGGTAGAATATAAGTGTATTAAAAACATAATTGCTTTCTATTCACACAGAAGCGTGCCATGCACACATGGGGAAAATGACTGATGAACAGAGAATTTGTGTCTCTCTTCACTTGGGGTCGGCGCTCACCGTACGTGCGTATTTAAAACCGTAAGTGCTTTTGATCTGATCAGTTAGCTGGTTATTTCTTTTGGCTGCAGCACGTGCTCTGCTGTGTTCCCCACACTGCCTTTTTCACACTATTGCTATGGGTGTCATGTGAAATATGTGTGTCATTTATGACACTTGTATCAACATGCACACAGATATCGGTGTAAAATATTTGCAAACCCAGATGGGAAAAAATACTTAAATATGTGCTAAATCTGGCAAATTTTGTGTATGTAAGATATACATACACTCATACATATACTTACATGTGAGTATCACACACATGAAATTACTAGCTATGTGTGTGTATAAATAATATATAATACATAAAACCGTGTATCTATACATATACATATGTATAATTCAGTAAAGCTAAATTTTAAATGGACACAATAATATTATCTATGGAAGTCATTGATGCCCGTAAAATTTGAGCGGGTGCTTGCATACGCACGCACACTCACATGCACGTGCACAAACGCGTGCACACCCCTGCCGGCCAGTCTCTCCAGGTGCGCCCGGAGCGCTGGGGTTCCCCAGGGCTGCTGGAGCCCCGGAGGCGTCCCCCGAGCCGGGGCCCCGCGTGGCGTGGGCCCCGCGCACCCGGGAGTCTAGCTCGTGCCAGTTTTTGCATCCTGCGCTGAGTTCTTAAAGACGCGTGCTTCTATCTTCAACTTCACAGACTTCATTTGGTCCTTAAAAACAGTGGCCCTCCTCGCCAAGCTGTCAGCTTGCTTCTCGGTCTCTGGGAACCCCACGCTTGGGCTGCACACAGCGTCCCGCGCTCTCACGCCGCCCACACCTCTGCTGCCTGTCCGCAGGGACACAGCACACGCTGCACTGTCTTCGCCCCTGCAGTGGCTCAGGTCACCCTGCATCACAAGCACTTGAGCGAAACCACTTTCTGCGCTGCGTGGCCGCCTCACACCAGCTCGCTGCCGTTCCCAAGCCGTCACTGGGAAGTGTGGCCCATTTCAAGTGCTGTGAAATGAGAAACAGCACAAGAACCACGTACAACTAATGCATTTCATTCCCTTTTAAAGGCACACACACCTAAATACATACTCACTAATTTCATTAGCCTACATCTGTTTTGATGCCTTAATACCATTCTCTCAATTTCTAAAATAGTTGATAAAGTTTGGCAGTGATTTTAGAATCTGCAGATCCCGTGTCTGGCTGGGCAACATCTGGACATCCACGGATGGGTTTCTGGGTGTCCACGAACGAATGGGTTTTTAGATGTCCACGGATGAGTTTCTGGATGTCTGTGGATGGATGGGTTTCCTAATATCCATGGATGGGTTTCAGAAACACACAGGGTGCAGAAAGCCCCTCTAAGGGGAGGATACACAGGGCTCGTCCCTCTAAAGAAAGAAGTGAGAATAAGGAAGATAATGGCTATGCAGGGTGACGACATTCTACAATCACTGCATCTGATGTTTCCCTGCGTATCATGTTCAAGTGCAGAAATCTCAGCCAGGGGCCCATAAAATAATCCTTGCGTTTTATGTTTTTCTGCTTATGCTGTTTTATTTCACTCTTTTGGGGAAAAAATGTGAAAATAATATACTGAAATAATAGCACTTATAAAACACTTTGTGACCTATGACAATGCGCCAATTGCTGCTGGGGACGGGCACAGTCGCCTGAATATTATGACGCTTAGGACACTGAGGGAGACCTCTTTGCAGGCTGAAAGTTCCTTGAGGGCAAGAAATATACTCTGGTGAAATACGCAAAGCTCATTAACCTGATGCAGCTATAGGATGGCGCGTCCCAAGGGGCATAGCCATGCCACGGTCTGGCTTCAAGGAACCAATGGGTTCAAATTCACACAGATGGGGCTGCCTGTCAGGGTCTTCCAAGCACAGTGGCCACATCGTTTCCAGGACAGGTAAACTGGTTGGCATCCCTCAGGTGTACTGGCCTGGACTCACCTCCAACCTCCAGGCCTCCTTACAACCTGTGGTGGCCGTGGTTGTGGGGTGACAGTGACCTTGGTGGGGATGCTGATGCATGGCTGTGCACCAGGCCACTGCCTTAGTACCAGCCACTGCGTCCTCACACCTTCCCTGTGAGGGAGCTACTCCCGTGCCCCCCATGGCACACGTAGGGCCGTGGATGCAAAGCAGAATCAAGTGAGTGGCCCCACGTTACACAGCCAGGAAGCGGCTGGGAGCTGCCAGCGCTACACACTCACTTTGCCCACGTGGAGATGGTTCCTAATTGAGGAAGAAAGACCCCCGAGGGCCCCCACTTCATCCTCCACTGGTGGTGTTTGGAGCAGGTGCTTCCTTACAGGACGTCACAGGGGCTGAGTGGACATATCCGTCCGAGGCAGAAGAGCTGTCATCTGGCTAGGAACTGGGGCTCTTGCTTTTCCGTCCTGAGGGTGATTTCTGCCACTGGATCCCTCAGCCTCAGTGCAGTGCTGGGGGCCGCCCACCTGCCCTCCAGCCGTGGCTGCACTTCACCTTGGAGGAGGCTGGGCTCTGACGTCAGGGCTTGCCCCTCCTACCAACCCATGTTTGCGCCCCGTTGACCTCTGTTGCCGTCTCGGGCACGTGATCAGCTCCTTTGGTCTCTGGTCATGACACCTCCTGCTGTCCAGGCCTGCCTGTCACCCCTTCAAGCCGGTGTGTGCATCCCATGTGCAGGGACACAGCTCCCCTGCAGAGGGGGGCAGGCTCACATCTCAGCAGCCACGCAGGGCCCCTGGGGAAGCAGGATGCTCACAGCGGGAGGCCCTGAGGCTTGCACCAGGGAAGTGGGGACTGGGCTGTGTCCGGTTTGTTTCAGCAAGCGACACGCACCTTCCGGGTGAGCACACGGGCCCGTGGGCCGGCCTGCGCTTCGCAGCAGTAGGACATTTCTCGTAATTAATACTTCCTCCCCCTGCACATGTGATCTCAGGATATTTTGGTCCGTGTGTTGTGACCCCTCCTGGGCAGTCTCACACACATGTGAACACACATGCACATACACACAGAGACAGAAATGTATTAAGATTCAGCTTCCATCCTGCACAGGGAATGGTGTTACTACAGGGACTTCGGGTGACTACATCCTTAACCTATCTCTGGTCCTGCTATGCTCACCTCAAGGAGAAGCTTTTAACATGTGTTTTATTCTAGTTCCTGTTCTCCAAGTAAATCATGCTCAGATTTACAGGCTGTGGCCTTCTTGCAACAATTTATGTTTCTTCTCCTTTCTTTAATGTCTGTGGCAGACTTTCAGAATGCAATGGACTGTTTTCCCCAGAGTCAGGTCCATGCTGGGCAGAAAGGTTAGACATTTATTGAGTCCTATTAGCAGCCGTAGAAATCCTTTCAGAGGCTGCAGTGTGTTCTGGCTGTGGCCACTGAGCTGTAAACTCCATGGCTCCTGTTGCCTTGAAAGATGCCAAATCTGGGAAGTTGTAAGCACCGTATTGTGGAATTTTAGGATTTTATGTTTTGCAATAGAATTGTTTTCACAGGAGGCACGTAGCCCCTTGAAATTTTTCATGTGGATAAGCGATCAGCCCTGGACTCTGCTTGCTGAGACGGTATCACTGCCAGCGGAAACAACACCGAGATGAGCATCGGGCACACAGAAGCCTCTGTTCTCAGCTGGACTCTGTGTGGGTCCTTCTGGTTGCAAAACTCTGAAATGAGAATAGTGCTGCACAGATACACTCAAAAAATATTTGCAGAAATAGATGGGAGATGCAATTCTGTCTTACTTTGTATGCACAAAATAGCAACCATTTAATTGCTAACTCTGTTTTAATAGTGCCTTGAGATGAACTTAAGAAAAATACACTTCAAATATCACATCACTGTCATACATGATGGATAATGATGGTGCCTCACTGACACAGAGACATCCAGAGCCATTAGGACAAGGGGCATCGGAAAGGCTAGGCAGGGTCCGTATCCTCACACACGTTTATCTCTATCCGTACTTATACATTTGCAAAATGGGCCACGTTCTGAGAATGCGTGTCATGCTTCTGAGTTATGAAACACTCATTCATTTAAAATGGGAAGAGAAGCTGGTAACAGCACAGAAAGTTAACCTTTATCTTCTGCCTCATTTAGAAATCATTAAAGTTTTACTAGATTTTTAATGTCAAAGGAGTTTACTAACATTATAAAAAAATTATTTTTACATCCCTATAATTATTTTAACTGCAAAGTGCTATGTACCGATATAGTACATGTTTTGTGTATATATAAAAATACAGATAAATAATGTACATATATAATATATAAGCATAAATAATATACATACATACTATACAACAATATTTTATATATATAAATAATGTGCACATATATGACTTTGTATAATGTGGTATATATCATTTTATTTTATAATTTAGTATTACCAAGTAGTAAAAATTAATATGTACACTGGAACATTTTGGCATAATCCTAAAAACAGAGATTTAAAAATTAACTTAAGGCAAAACTATGGACACAATAAAAAAAAAACCCAGTGTTTGTGGGGGGCGAGGGGTTGGGGAAGGGCCGGGCAGGCAGAACACTGCAGGCGTTCAGGGCAGGGGAGCTACTCCAACACTTTAGTCGGGGATACATGTCGCCACACATGTGTCCAGACCTACAGAATGCGCCATACCGAGACCGACCCCAACGTGGATGATGGACTCTGGGCGACGGTGACGTGTCCGTGTTGGTCCGTCAACAGCGACAAATGTCCCATCTGATGGGGGCATTGGTAGTGAGGGGGGCTGTGTGTGGTGCATGGGACATCTCTGCAGCTTCCCCTCAATTTTGCTCTGAGCCTCTAACTAAAAAAGTAAGATCTTTAAAAAAATAATTCTAGCTCTTCATGGATTGTATTTCTTCAGTGCTCAAGGAATAATATCACAGTCCACGTGGAATGTACTTGCATCATCCCGTATATTGCCCTTTGGATAAAACACTTTGGGTTCCATCAGCATGTCAGAGAAGAGTGATGCGCTCCGTGCACACCTGGCCCAGATGTGGGTGCTCGGGGATCAGTGCTGCACAGTCTGGGCAGGTGCTGCTCTGAACACAGGCAGTCTTGCAGGTGAGCCATGAATCGGACATGGGGTGCGGGGGGGAAGGTAGCCCCACTTTCAGATATGGAGACCCAGGTCCAGGTCCCAGTTGGCCACAAAGGGGAAAGCCCCTTCCCATCACCCCCCATGTCTGTTCAACTGTGTTCAGCACCTGTGACTTTGCAGACAGGTGACCTTGCCAATGGGGACGCCTGGATCTCCAGGGCACTCCGACACCCGCATGCGTCCCACCTGCGCACCTTCACCTGCCAAATGACAGGGTAAAGCCACAGCGCCTTTCACCTGCGTGCACGAAGAATCTGTGCGAGAACAGCAAGACCCACCTGAGGTCCTGTGTGTGGGCTCAGCACAAGGAGCGGAAGTCATTTTCCTTGAAAATGGCTGTATTCTAGAGACTACAAAGCCTGAAGTCACTCGCGGCCATCTATGGAGCCCCAGAGAGTGGAGATGGAGCAAACAGTCCCCAAGAGAGCTGGGGTTCCCTCCAGGCGCAGCTCCCGGGGTGCGGTCAAGAGCCCCATTCTGGGCGGCCTCTGAGAGGAATCTGGGGTCCCCCGATGGGGCCTGTGACCCCGCCCACAGCTCGGAGGTTCACGTCAGCCTTTCTGAGCCTATAATGATGCCGAATGACCCAGTACCTTGTAAAATGAAATTGAAATCTGCAGCAAGGCAGTACTTGTGCTATTAAAATGTTTTTTCTGTGTGATGGAGCTCTGTCAGTCCGACCATTTGTGAACTGCAATTAAAATCTCAAGCCGGCAGCACTTTTGCAATTAAAACTGCCATTTTTTAAAAAAAGAATTCTGCACCAATCTAGATAATTAAATAGGAACTAAAATGCCCATGTATTATGCATATGGACATATATGAGGAAATAATTTGAAATTTATTATTCAAGATATTCTCTTTTTAATGAGGAATGTGCTGTGATGGCAAAACAAACTATTTTCATATTCCATAGGGTGGAACCCACCTTGGAGAATTGGCATTAGATATTTTATTTTTTCTTTATTTTTACCACCTTCTTCTTTACTCTTTGTTCTAATGGTGAACCACCACCACGCTGAAGTTGTTAGCATACACCTCCCTGAGGTTTAACCACGTTCTCAGCTTATACGGTTCTAATGAAATCCTGCTAGTGAGCAGTTTCAGGAAACATGAGAATTTTCTTCATTAAGTAAAGATATTTGAAATATTACACTTTCCCAGAAATATTATACTTTCTATGGTAGGACGAAGAGCCAGGAACACCCTCCTGTGAGCACCTGCCTTCCTGTGATGATCCGCCTGCTGTCTACAGGACGGGCTGCTGGGAGCTCAGCTCTGCTCCCCGTCCTTACGTTGCCAGGAGCTGGGGGGTTCTGCTCCCCAGTGGGCATATTTGTAAGAACTCAGAAAATTCAGGTTGAGTTGACAGCCCCAGTTCACCTGTGCACAGTAGCATCCATGGTCTGTTTCTTCGATATTTGTGCAAAAGGCTGCGGGACTTTGATTCGGACTTGGCATTTTTACAGTCATCTCTCTTCATCTGGTCCCGCCTGCAGGTGGAGGCATGCTGCAGGTCAGGGCTTCGGGTGTCCCACGTCGGGGAGGTGACACAGAACCAGGATTCCAGGCCGTGATGTCGGAAGATTGCAGCTTCACCCAGGCTGAGACCACACTGTTTTCCTCAACCAGAGGCACGATCCTCATTTCCTCTGTAACCTGAACATTTTTACAATCTTGGTTTTCTCTCTAAAAATACCTGAATTTGCATATTGTCTTCTACAAATAAATCACTTGTCTTGGCCTTTGCATCCCCATTTCCTCATTTTCAGATGGAGGGTGCGACCAGGTGTGCCCTACCTGTTGCACCCGCCCCACACCCGCATGGCTCTAATGGGGTGGTTCTGTGCCTCTTTCCAAGACCATGAGCAGGTGAGTTCACCTGAATGAAGCACACCCCTCCTGGGGAGCATTTCATCTGGTCTGTGTATTTTCCAGGGGAAAAATATTTAAAAATAGGTGTTTTCAGGTAATCCCACATTAAACCTCTTAGACCACTGAGCCTACAGGCAGAATTATCATACTGGGGTGTAATTTGGACTAGAAGGTGGGGTAGTGGTGCACAGAACCCAGGAAGATGCCGTGAAGGAGACAGACCTGAGCAACAGGCAGCTGGCCTCCAAGAGGGGCAATCTGAGGCGATACATGTGGTGCTCACGGGGGGGTGGGGGGGTGCAGCTGAAATAATAGTTTCAGAACTGAAAATGCCATTGTCAGCTCGCGAGCTCAATGAACGTGGGCTGTCTGGCCTGGCCTGCCACCCCAGCGCGGGGCCATGGGAGCTCGGGCGGTGGGTCGGAGCGGCGGCCCTCTGTGCACGGGCGGCGCTCCCATGGTGGCATGGAGTGCAAGCACTTTCTCACCCCCTTATCTTATCTTGCTCCAAATTTACAGAATTAGAAATACAAGGCATAATGACGAGAACACTAATTCCCTGATTTACTAAATCTCTGCATTAACATTACAGTAAATAGTGTGTTTCCTCACTCCCAGCTCATCTTTTT
The DNA here is from genome assembly GCF_040802235.1 of Manis javanica. Lineage (NCBI taxonomy): Eukaryota > Metazoa > Chordata > Mammalia > Pholidota > Manidae > Manis > Manis javanica. The sequence goes on from NC_133164.1 coordinate 123,647,453, forward strand.
CACTTTTGTTGCTGCAGGCACTGCTCCAGGTTTATATTTTCAACATCATATTTTTGTTGAGATGTAGTCCACACACTACACATCATAGAATTCGCCCATTTACCAAGTACAGTTTGGTTTTTGTATAGTCACTGAGTTGTGGAACCATCACTACAATAAAAAAAAAAGGCATTTCATCACCCCTACAATAAGCCCCCTTCCCCTCGGCGGCCTGCCTGGCAACAGCCCCTCCTGGTCCCCTTTCTGTGCCCATGGATCTGCGTGTGCTCGGCACCTCCTGCACGCGGCACCCTCAGCGGCTTGCACGCCATTTCTGCTATTGCTCTGGTTTTCCTGAACTTCCAGCCTGATTTTCCACACGACTGTTGTCTTTCCCAGACCTTCTCTCTCTCTAGCTCAGAGGCCAGTGGTTAGTCTCTCCTGCAGGTCTGGGGTCTCCCTAGAGCTGTCACATCATGAGTTTACCCCGTATCACCAGCTTGCCTGTGTTCCTCTGTCAAACTTGTCTGTTTCTAACGTGTTCCACTGAAATTTGGTCCCAGCCACCCTGAAAAGAAAACCTGTTGGGTCCATGGTCTGGGACGTGGAGACCTTGTCTGGTCTGTGAAGGAGTCCAGAAAAGGGATGCCGGCCCTGAGCCCCCAGAGAAAATGCTTGACTCTTAAGGGTCCCTCCGCCTTACTAGCAAAAGATACTATTTATCCATAAGTACATTTCCATCCAAGTAGCCTCTTAGAAAATGTAAAATTTCAGAGATTGATGGAGTATAAAGTACAGAGGAAGGGATTTTTCTTCTAACAGAGGAATAAACAAAACTGAAAGTGGAGGCCACTCAGCCTGGCTCCTAGCAAGTGGGAGTGGTCAGCAACAGTCGTTTAAGACAAAGGCTTGTCCCTCATGCGGTCCCTTGAGCAAAATAACAGAAGGTAAAGGAACAGGTGCATGGACCAGGGAGCACACGTCCGCTCGCACCTCTGAGGCTTGTTGGGACATGGAGATGCACCGTATCACCAAACTTCTGTCAATACTGATTTACTGATATCGGTGATGATGTGTTTCCCAGCGGACCAGCGCTCCCAGGCTGGGTGACGTGTGCTCCTTGCAGTCCCCAGGCTCCTTGGTGCAGGTGTCCATACAAGTGACCACCGCTCTCAGGCTATTGACAGTCATTAAAAATGACCTTGATGTAATGTCATGCATATCAAAACAAAGACTCTATCTATGCTGAGGATTACGGGAGGTCCAGCAGCAGTGAGGAAATGTCCCCAGCCCAGAGCGGGGATGGCTCTGTGTCTGGACGATTATTGGTTTTCTTAGCCTCCCTTCCCTCTCTCCCTGGCTCAGCGTGGAGGCACCTGCTCTTCCAAAGGCCTTAATTGGAGCTATTTGGAGTCCTTGTGTGCTTTGCAAAGAGCTGTCATAGTGCATCATTTCAACAGTTAATGTGGTGAAAAGGTCCTAAGCACTGCTGAGGAACTATGAGTCCATGAGCCTGGCTGGTCAGCATGCCTGGTGGACACCCTGCTCCAGGTACACAGAGGCAATGAGATCCAGAGCCCTCTCCCATTGTCCTGCCTCTTTGTAAGGGTAACGTCATTAAAAGGCTGCTATCCTCTCTAGCTGCATGCTAAGACTTGGCGGTACGTTTAATAGACAGTCTTGGATGCACACTTGAAAAGCTACTTGAGTGTGGATATTTAATAGCCAAATACTTTATTAACAATTTTAACTAACACTCAAGTGCATCCCCCTCTGTCTGTATGCACAGCACAATGGTATAGAAGCAAATGGATAATGGCAATATAAAACAAATACATTCTTAAGAGCATTAACTGCTTTCAGGTGGATGAAACTGCTGTGCTTCTGTGAGTGACCAACATGTGGATCCTAAAAAGCTCGTCTGTTTCCATTACCTGCCATGGCGTGCCCGTTGCCGCGACGGGCTCATTCACAGAGCAGGGGCCAGCCGCACACCGGGGAGCTGTCATTCACAAGAAAACATATTCTTTCTGAAGTAAAATTACTGAACCTATTGATCCAGCTAAATTCTGAGCCACTTAAGACCACACTTTTCCTTCTCAGTGAGTGGCCTTAAAGGTAACTGTAAAGTCCCTCCCAGGAATTTTCCACTGTTTTGTCAGATAATAGTTTGTTCTGCAATATTTTTTCCAGTTGATAACAGTAATAGTTTAGGGAATATTCAAAACAGTTTCTTATTGGTGAGGTTTTTAGTTTACTGGGACTAAAAGGCAAAATAAACAAAACAAAATAAAATACATATTCCCGACAGGTAATATCAGCTGGGCCTACGTATCAAAGGCTTTGTGTTTATTTTTTTACTTTTTCTTTTGACAAGTCACTGTCTATATAAAAAGTGAAGTTTCTTGGGTTTTATTTTTTTAAATGTGGGGCAGTAATAAATCTCAACTAATCCATCTGTAATCAAATCGGATATTTAGAAAGATCTCATAATTAGGCTTATGAATTGTTTACAACTCATGGAATGAATACATAGGGGTTAAACAAACTGTGGTGTGCTCTTTGCCACTCATATTATACATCTTTCTCAGTGATTATATCGATATATATATATGTGTGTGTGTATATATATATATATTTATATATATATAGTAAAATATATGTATAAAGTAGAAGTTTGAACACCACTTAGAATTTATTGCATGGCACACTTAGAAATTTACATAAGTCATCAGATATGATCATCCTATTTTCCTAATAAGAAACGCTGCCATAAACTGGAAGGTGTCAGTAAAGCCTGAAGCTGTCAATGAGCCGCCCACAGGCCTGGCTTTTGGGGGCTTGGGGTCTTGCCAGTCTGCTTTGATCAACTAAGAACTCAAGGCCAGTACTATTCATGTGTGTATTCCAGCTAAATCATGCCCCTCCTCAACATCCGGCCCCAGATCCACATGACAACCTCATGCGGAGGCAGCTGGGCAGGTGAGGATGGTGTCCTGAGGCCGCAGCCATAGATATGGGGGTGTTGATTACTCGATCACGTGTGTTCAACTATCTACTGCTGCCCCCCAAATAAACAAATAAACAACAGCAATAATACACATATGGTATTTTTGTCATTTTGACATTGTCAATCACAACAATGTCAGTTATTTATTGTGCCTCATGGTTTCCAAAAATCCAAATTTAGGAGTGTCTGAGCAGGACGGTCCTAGCTGAAGTTCGTGTGTGCAGATGGTAGCCAGAGACGGACAGAGAAGGGCAGAATGGGTCGAGCAGAAGAAAGAATGTGTGAACCAGAAGACAGGAAGTTTGGAATTATCCTCTTAAAGGAGAGCAAGATAAAAGAGTGAGACAGAGTGAGCAAAGCTGGCATTGTCTGCAGCAGCCACCAAAAGAGATGATCCAAGTGTTACTGGCGTCCCAGAAGCAGCAGGTGGGAGAAGGGGGAAGGAAGCCTGTTTAATAGAAACGACAGCTGCTGACCCCCAGATTTGGCAGACATGTGGATGTACGAGTCCATGAAGCTCATGGATCAGACGTGGAGCTGAAATTCCAGCTCTCGCCCTGTAGCTCCGAGGAGGGGTGAATGAATACAATGTAAGACCTGTACTCAGAAGTAACAGGGGAAGAAGCTCATTGTTGAAGGGGCACCCATATTGTGTTGAAATAAAATGCCGGGACAGAATATTCTACACCTCAGCAAGGTGAGAAGAAAATCATGACAGCAATATTGAAAATCTTTATAAACAAAAAAGATAGGAAAAATGTTTACTTTAGAAGAAAACACAAGTGGAATAGAAGCAAATGCCTTAAGATTGTTTCATAGAAAAACTTGATTAGAATGTGTATCCTAGAATCAATAGAATAAAGATTCAAATGCAAGGTGATTTAGAAAGATAAAGAGATGAAAAGGGAAATTTTAGGTCTAAAAAACAAGTGAATACCAAGGCAATATAATTATAGAACTAAAATTATAGAAGTAGTAAATACTATTACATAAACAGAAACAGAATAAACATAACTAAAATTAGATAATTCCAGTGAATGAAGGTGAACATGAGAGATTAAATCAAATAGGCATAGGCAAGAAAATAGGTATTGGAAACAAAGAACACCTAACAAAGGATAATTGTGGTTTCTGAATAGACACACCGAAATGTAATTGAGGAAATATATTCAAAGATATGAGAATTTCTCTGAGGTTAATAAAGAACTCTTTACTTAATAAAAGTTAATGAAGAACGTAATAAAGAACTGTTTCTGCTGATCCTAAAATAGATTGTTTTTCAAGAAATCTGTATCATTTACAAAATGGCGCACCATACAAGCCTATCTTGTTATTCCAGGCATCGTAAAGAAAGGGAAACAGCGGGCAGGCGGGCAGAGAAGGGTCAGGTCTGTGGACCAGGGGCTTGGGAGGGGGTGGGTGCTCTGGCGTGGCCAGCTGGCCTCTCTGCACCTCCTCCCCCCCCAGCTAGAGAGCGAGGCCCGCACACCCACCACAGGTTGTCCTGAAACTGAGACGCGTGTGGGTGCCTGGCACACACGCACACACACGGGGCTGTCATCCCCTCCCCGAGCGTGATGCTCCCTAGAGTACAAATGAAATAGTTTAGGGGGTTTTATTTACAATTTCTTTAGATATTTCCTTTATATTAAAGAAGTGCACTTACTAAAATGTATGCTGCAACCTCATTCAGTATTACATTTTGCAAATAAATAACGTATTTGGCAACAGTTGACTTTCACTGTCTTTTCTCCTTAGGAAGAATTCATATATATATTGGCATATATGTACATATACATGTATATAGTCATACATAAATGTCAGTTATGTTACTGGAATTAGATGGTATATATTAAAAATTCTAATCAGCTTGTCAAATATTATTCATTAGTAAATAAGAGAAGGAGATTTTTGGCATAATAAGATGATACTTGTTTTCCTAGATGGTGGCTTCAAAGAAAGGGCTTAGGGGAGTGAGATTGATTTTCTTGATAATGTTTTACATGTCATGTTGGGAACGGGAGGTATGGGTTACAGGCTCATGTTTCATAATCCATTTTGTTACCTTTGTATCTAACCAGTATTTCCTGAAAGACGTGAAATGCCAGATCTCAAGTGTGATTGATAGTTTATCTACATAGGGCTAATTTTCAAATACACCTCACTGATTCTTCGTCTCGCCCACCGAGGCTTGATTTCATCCCCCCATAACATGAATGAGAGAAGCTCATTTACACCAAGCACTTCAGATAATAGGTCCCCCCTACTTGCTCCTGTCGGCCAGAGAGGGTACTTTAGCGCAGCATTTAATCATCTCACATACACGCATAGTCGGGATTTCATGCCTGGGGAAACACCAAACATGGAGGAAAATGGGGCCGCACCTTCTGAAGACCAAACGGAGCTAAAGGGGCGCCAGCACCAACAGCCGCTCTCATTCCCCCGCATCTGAAGCAGGCGGGGCTCCCATAAACTCCGCCCTTTCAAGGTGCTCACCTCATGGGAAAGAGTTTGCAGGACCTGATCATCCTCTTTATCCCCGGTGCTCAGAGGAGTGCCCACGTGAGTATTTCAACAGGGCAGGATGTTGAACTTTAGAGTACTTAGTTTAATTGTTTAATTGCCTTCCTTTGGAGAAGTGGGCTCAGGCTGTTCTTGACACACACACCTCACGGTGTATGTTTCTAGATGAAGCATCTCTGGCTCCTCTGAAGAGCAAAGGCGTCCATCCCTTGGAATGCTGTGGTTTGGGACTTTGATTCTTCTTTCTATCTAGCTTAGATCCTTATTTTGGGGTGCGATACAGGCCTCTGCCACTTGCGGCCACTCTTACTTGTCATTTCTCCCATTAATTTGCTTATGTTCTGTCCTTGAACAGCCTTGAAAAACAAGTGAGCATTTAGATGCATCTACTTCTTGCTCCTGGGAGAGAAAGAAAGAACAGCTTGGTGAAGTGGCAGAACCACAGAGTCAGCAAAGGTGGCGTCTGGGCCAGGCGGACCCCGCAGGCCCCTGTGGACAAGCCGCTTCCCAGGATCTCAGATGCTCACCTGTGAGATGAGGGCTGTGTGTTGACAGTTGTTTATTTTTCTTAAGGGCCAAGATTTTAGGCTCCCATACACAGGAGAAAGGCCCACTCCAGTGGTCTGGCTGTGTGAGAAATGCACTGGTGGACCCACAGCAAATCACAGACACGGTGCGCTGAAACCCACCCCACCAGGGCACTGAACCGTGTCGCCGTCCCGCTCAAGGCTCCATGTGCCTTCAATGTCTTCTGGCACCTGTAGCTAGTCTGAAACTACATGTACAGCTCCCCAAGTCGTTGCCAAGTGAAGCAATCTTATGTTTAAGAAAGTGGGCCAGTTTCAGACCATACTGTGTGACTGCTGGACTCACTGCCACACACAACCGACCACAGGTTTAACGCCCCACTCCCTGGAGGAGCCACAAATACACCCGTTTAATACACCACCAAAAACTAAATTCCCTAACAAGTTAATTTGAGTCCCCAGGTCCTCCCTGGCTGGGTTCTTTTTAAGCCGTAATGACTGGATTGCAGAACGCTGACTGACTACACGGCTCACTGCAGGCTCAGAGCTCATACAGTTGTCTCTAAGCAATTGGTGCTCAGCGAAGTCCTTTATCCTCCTTGGGTCGTTGTTGATTAATGTTTGATTTTGAATACATGCATGTGAAAGTCTCAGCACTCCTCTTACATTATCAGTCTGGTGGAAATATGAGAAATGCCCCAGAAGCTCTAAAACACACTGGTGTAGATGCCTTCACTGAGAAGCTGCTGATTAACACACACAAACACAATGGACCCTAGACATCAAGCATGTACATTAAGCCTCAGGGTCCTTAATCACTCTGATGTCAGTTTCTGTAGTTGAATTGTTATAATTGTGAAATATTTTCTCCCAGTCTGTGTGTTGTTTCTTATCTTTTTTGATGGTGCCCATGGGAGCACAGATTTTTAGTTTCAAGTCAAATTTATCCACTATTTTTAATTTAATCACTTGTGCCTTTGGTGTCATATCCAAGGATATGTGTCTTTACTAAATCAGGTGGCTGGAACTGTAGAACAATGGGATTAATCAGCTGGTTTTTGTAGATACAATAAAAAAACAAAAGCGGCTGGTTTATGTGTTGTGGCATTTTGCTATATTCAGATTTTAAGCGTGTAGCTGCCGTTGTGCTTGTCATCAGACATTTAAAAACATACCTGTCTTTAAAAGAACCTCCTATAATTTCTAGATATGTTTGTTCTTAAATAATTTACACAGTGAAACAGGACTACTGACTCCTCAGTTGTGTAGATGGTTCATAAAAGTCACCCAGACAATGATTTACATCTTTAAACCAGTTACATAAGAAAAAAAGTGCACTTTGCAAATTATGGCATGACGCAAAGTATATATAAGGAAGTAGGCTACTGGTTTTGGATACTTCTAGGAAAGTATTTCAAGTCTGAGGCTGGATTCTGAGTCTTAGTCTCCCAAATGAAGGGCCTTTCCCAGAGACACAATTCACCCAGCATAAGGCTGAACTTACATCAAGGTTTGACCAGGAAGAGGACCTCACTGGCTAAACGGATGATTCAAATGGGAGGTTCAAGTCATGCTGAATTAATGGAGGAATATAGAATTTTGTATTTTTAACTCATCTAAAAAGACTGTTCCTTGTTTGCCAAGAAGCTGTTGTGTCAGGGATGTTTTTTCTCTGTTTTTTAAATACAACAAAAAGTAGGCACCAAGAACACAGGTCTTCTCATCTCGAGCAGGTTGTGGAAGCCGCCTGCTCATTGGCACCTGCAGACCCAAGTGTGTCTGCATTCAAAGGCATTTCCTGCAGTCAGCTCTCCAGATTAGACCAAAACCACACCCTGACTTCTCCGTCTTTGCCACGGTTCATCCCAGCCCCGTGGCTGTTGAGCACTGATGGCTCAGGGTCTCCTGCCACTGCTGAATCAACAGCCGGTTAGCTGTTCACCTGTTTGCTCTCCCTGTGGACGGCAGCTGAGGTCCATGGTGGTGGCTTCCCTGTGTCAACAGAGGTGCTTAGGACATTGGAGACCAAGCCAGCTTAGACGGAGAAGCCCAGCTAATGTGTGACCCTGCCCTGCGCCCAGGTTTGCCCTCTCCGCAGTGAGAACCTTTCCTTACGGCATCCTTTCCCATTGGCACAGAAGTCACGTCACATCACGGCTGATGAGACAGGTGTTTCTTTATGTGCTTGACAGTATCAGCTATTCCAGTTTCTAAAGATGAGAATATCGGTGACTTCAAACTTGTACTGCTGCCTCTGTTAGGAAACCTTCATAAACATAACATCCGGGAAGGACTTGTTCTCAGAAAGCACCAACAAGTCAGTCCACATTCTAAAAGCGACCAGTTTTATGATCCCTCCATGTACCGACATGTGCTATTGTTTCCAATACTCTAGTTTCATTTTACCCTATACTTCAGACGTGGATGCACATTTAGTATTTTCTTTGCCCTTCAATCCTCTTTGCACTAAGGGTGTCTCTTCAAGTTTGTTTTCCTTCTTTTTGAAGTACTTGCTTTTAGGAGCAATTGTCATGAAGATCTTTTGGTAAAAAAAACTCAGAATTTTGGGGGTATGTGTGAAAGTGAAGTCTGGAAAATGCATAATATTTGAAGTCCAGTTTTATAGCATACTCAAACTAAGGAGGCAATTATGTTTTGTAACAACTTGGAGATATTTCACTGCTTTCTACTTCTAGAAAGTCAGCTATCACTGCACCATAGGTAACTTATCTGTTCTTTCCTTTTTCTTTTCTCCTTTTTGATTTACCACGCATTTTGCTCCTGCTAATGTATGCTCAAATTTTTATATACATAATTGTACAGACACTACAACTAATTTTAGAACATTTCCATCACCCTTAAAAGAAAATGTATGCCTGTTTATAGTAACTGCCCTCTCCTACACCCTGTCCTAGATAATCATTAATCTGCTTCTTTCTCTGTATTTTTGCCTTTGGGGATATTTCCTATAAATAGAATCACACCATGTGCACTGATTTATTTCTGGGTCCTTTCACTGAGCACAATGTTTTTTGAAGTTCATCCATGTGGTATTTCATATACTTTTATTGCCAGCTATTTCCCATTGTATGGGTATGTCACATTTTGTTCATCCATTAACCAGACAGTGGGCACTTGGGCTGTATCCACTTTTCATTTATTATGAATAATGCTGCTATGAACACTTGTGAACCAGTTTTTGTGTGGCTATATATTTCATTTCTCTTGGCTATATATCTAGGAGCCAAATTCCTGGGACGTAGGGTTAGTCCATATTTTAGAAAACTAACAAAGTGTTCTCTAAAGTGACTGCATTGTTTCACATTCCCATGAGCAACACAAGAGGGCCCCAATTTCTCAGCTTCTTTCCAATGCAGGGCATTTTCTCTTTCCTTTATTACAGCCATTAGAGTATGTGACAAATGGTATCTCATCACAGCTTTATTTGCATTTCCCTAACGACTAATGATGTTGAGAATCGTTTCATCTGCTGATTGGCCATTTGTATATATTCTTCGGAGAAATGTCTATTCAAATCCTTTGCCCATTTTAAGTTGAGTTATTTATCTTTTTATATTGAGTTACAAGATTTAAAAAAAGTATATGTCCTGAATACAAGTCCATTATCAGACATGTGATGTGAAATATTTTCTCCCAGTCTGTGTGTTGTTTCTTATCTTTTTTGATGGTGCCCATGGGAGTACAGATTTTTAGTTTCAAGTCAAATTTATCCACTATTTTTACTTTAATTACTTGTGCCTTTGGTGTCATATCCAAGGAATCATTGCCTGAACAAAGGTCATGAAGAATCACTCCTATTTTTTTCTAAGAGTTTTATAATTTTAGCTCTTTTATTTAGGTCTGTGATGCATTTTGAGGTACTTTTTGTGTATGGTGTGAGGTAGGGGTCCATGTGCTTTTTGTATATAGATGGCCAATTCTCACAGCACCGTTTGTTCAAAGAAGTACAGAGTTGGAAGGGGATCGTGTTTTTCATCAGGGCTGTGCAGTATTCCTATGCTTTGTAGGGAAACCTGGCCTGGAGGTCAGCAATGAGGATGGTCATAGGGAGCATCTGAGGATTCACTCCTATCAGAGAAGGGAGGAGAGCTGACTTTGACCGAGGAACGAGGTGGGCTGTGCTTGTCGGCATAACAAAGCCCTCAGCTGATCCCAGGGGTGGTTCTGAAGCTGACCTTGTCTTTTAAAGTTGTCCTCAAGGGACAGCCGTCATATACTCCACACACCCAGTTTTCAGGCTCAGGCTGTCCTTGGAAAGGGGGCATGACCTTGACCAGATGACTCTCTCTGGCAGTGAGATTCCTTGAGAGGCTGGCAGTGCTGGGCGCCAGCCAGAAGCTCACTCCTCTGTGAGGAGAATGGCCTTTTCAGGCCTGAATGGTGGCTCTGCATAGGCCGGCACGGACTCCCAGCAAAATTCCTCTGAGGCAGTGAATACCAAGTGTGAGCTGATTTATGTGTGTCTTGCTAACTATCAGTTGTACTTCCTGAGTTTGAGGAACTGTATGTTTTTTCAATTCTGAAAAATTCTCATTTGTGAGCTTTTGAATAAGACCTTTGGACAATTCTCTCCATTCACTCTTTCTGACATGGAAGTTATATTAATCCTTTTCCTTCTGTCTCTTAACCTCAATGTCACAGCTTCTGTTGACGGAGCGTGCTTACCTTGTGTGTCCCGGACGACGCTGGTCTGCGGGCTTTGCAGGCATGACTCTGCTGGTCATCCAGCAGCCGTCCGCACAACAGGCTGTCCCTGCTGCGCTCTGCGCGCTTTGCTGCGAGCTCGTGGTCCTGGAAACGTCATCCACGCGAGCGCCTCGGGCCTGGGTTCCAGCTGCGTTCCTCCAGAGAGGATTTGCACTTCCCAGTATTGGCTGGTCATTCTCAAGGGACCTGTTTACCTTCGACACGTGTCTGGTCCAACCCGGAGGAGGTCCCCTCAGAGCCCCCGCCCCGTGAGACAGGCTCCATTCTGACATTAGGCCTTGCAAAGCCTCCTGATTTTGTATCCTTTATACTAAATATGGTCCATCTAAATCTGAGTCTGCGCTTCCACGGTGCCCCTAGAATGGTTTCTCAGAATTCTTGCCATTTTTATCTAAAAAAAACATTTCCAAACTGTATTTCTCCATCTCCTCTGCCACTCCCAAAGCCGCCCCACACATGTCACGAGGACAGACAGAAGGGCTCCTTCCTCCTCGCCCACGTTCTTCAGGCCCACCCTCCACCGCCTGTCTCTTCACTGCATGCAAAGCCATCACTCCAGAACACACATTAGGTCATGTCATTTGTCTTTCTAATGACACAAACACCACCCAAATTAATCCCACATAAATTCTGACATTCCTGCCATGGCCTCCTAAGGCCTGGATGACCTGACGGTGGCCTCCCCCACCTCCCCGCGGGTGGTGGGCTCCAGGTACCCTGGGATCTGCTTTGTCCATTGGGAAGGCTGAGCCCCACTGGGGCTCTGCGTGTGCTCTTCCCGCTGTGGTGGCAGCAAACCAAGGCCATACCTGCAGGAGACCAAGTCTTACATCACAAGGTGCCAAGCCCAGGTGTTCAGTGTGGTGTAGCCAGGAGACGTGCTTTGCATGGTGAACCCTCATATGACCTGCCCCCTCCCCCAGTGGGTGGACACGTCAGGTCCCAGGTCCAGGGCCCCCAGCACGGCTGCCCCCACACGTCTGCCCTGACCGGGCTCCGGGGCGGCCTCTGTGAGGCGCAAAGGAAACCCACCCGAGCGGCCCCTGCAGTCCTGGAGCCGCTGGTTCGTGAGAACCCTGGGGGCTGGGAAGTCCGAACCATTGTTCTCGCCGGTCATCAAAACAGGCCCGAACCTTCACGTTTCCCCTGGAATATTGTTCTCTCCCTGGCTCCCAAGGCAGATGCGGGCCCATAGGGAGGAAGCGGCTTAGCTTGCCTTCCTGAGCAGGCTGCTCGTTCAAGACAAGTGTTCTCTGTCATTGCAGCCCAGACTTCTCGGTGCTTACCACGATTCACACACACACGCACACACACACACACGCGCGCACACACGCACACGCACACGCATACATGCACACACACGCACGCACGCACACGCACGCACACACGCACGCACACGCACGCACACGCATGCACACACATACACACACACGCACACACACGCATACGCATACACGCACACATGCACACACACACGCACACGCACGCACGCACGCACATACACACACGCGCACACACACGCACACACACACACACACACACGCACACACGCACACACATAAACACACACACACACACACAC
>NC_133164.1:123664801-123739801 GCF_040802235.1 Manis javanica
GTGTGATAGTGGGCGTGGTGGGTATGGTAGTGTGATAGTAGGCATGGTGGTGGGCATGGTGGTGTGATAGTGGGCATGGTGGTGTGATAGTGGGCATGGTGTGATAGTGGGCATGGTGGTGTGATAGTGGGTGTGGTGGTGGGCATGGTGGTGTGATAGCGGGCATGATGGTGTGATAGTGGGCATGGTGGTGTAATAGTGGGCATGGTGGTGTGATAGTGGGTGTGGTGGTGGGCATGGTGGTGTGATAGCGGGCATGATGGTGTGATAGTGGGCATGGTGGTGTGATAGTGGGCACCAGTGCAGGGGCGTCAGCAATGGTGGCTGTTATTCAGGTTTCATTGCCTGTGAGGACACAGAAGATGTCGGTGTCTTGCCTACACAACGAGCTGAAACTGAGGCAGTTGCTTTCTCCAGAACTCTCGAAAGTTTGCAATTTTAGTAAACGTGTTGACCAGAAAAAGTACAGCGATTGACTCTGAGATACCAACAGAAAGTTTTCTGCCCTTTCCAGGCTGTGGGCGAAGAGCGAACAAAACATTCTCCCAAGAATTTGAAACCATGGACCTGCATTTCTCAGGGATCAGGAATTTACATTTATTCTAGTCACTAAGTTGAGAAAATAGCATGATAATTGATCATGGGCCAATGATAACTTCATATGATCAAATAAAAATAAACTACTTTTGGAGGTACTTGTATGACCCACACTATAAGTAATTTGTACAGGAAAAGCAAAGACCTTTTAAAGATAAAAATACAGTCAAAATTGAAGAACTCTCTAGAAATCAATATAATACAGCAAGATCCCTGCAAACAAAAACAACTTAAAAGTCATTAAAAAAACCCATGAAAAAGTTTTACATAATATTATAGTAATCAGGAAAGAAATTCAAAATAACAATTCAGAAGAGAGTTTCACTCTCATATCTTCAATTCAGCATTATCCTGAAGGTTCTAGGATGGACAAATAAATAAATAAAAGGCATGCATATGGGAAACTATGAAACAAGACTGAAGACAACATGATCATCTATGTAGAGAAGCGAGTGGAATAAGCAGCTGGAACTGACAAGGAATTTTAGTCAGGTTGCTGGATACAAGATCAATATACAAAAATCCATTGAATTTCCATATATACTAGCAATGAACAACTGGAAATAGAAATTTAAAAAATATATAATTTACAATAGCATCAAAAATTTAAAACTTCTTAGGGTGTTTGACAAAAGATTTATAATGCCTGGTCGCTGAAAAAGCTCTGAGAAAAGTCATATAAGATTGAAGTAAATAGAGAATTATACAATGTTCAGGCAGTAGAAGTTAAGACTCAATAGAGTTAAGATGTCAGTTCTCCTCAGTCGTTTTATAGATTCCGTACATTCCACATCAAAATCCAAGCAGGCTTTCTGTAAAAACTGATAAGCTAACTCTCAGACTCATATAAAAACGCATAGGACCTAGGCAAATTTTGAAAAGAACAATGTTGAAATGCCAACTGATTTTAACTTATTAAAAAGATATATTAATCAAAAGTATGTAATACTTCTGTCAAGACACAAAAAATCAACAGAATACTTTCATGGTATTAAAATAGGTACCTAATGAATCATAGATCTAAATTCAAAATTTAATTTTTTAAACATTCTAGAAAAATGACACAGGAGAAAATATTTGCACCTTGGATTAAGCAAATAATGTGTAGATATTACACCACAAGCATGATCCATGGAAGGAAAAAATTAGTAATGGACTTCCTAAAAATTAATAACTTCTCTTTGAAAGACAATGCTAAGAGAATTTTAAAAAATCAAGCCATTGGCTTGGAGAAAATATTTGCAAAACACATATCTGATGAAAAAGTTACACCTAGAAATACAAAACATTCTAAGAACCTATTAATAGGGAAACAAAAACCCAATTGTAAAAATCACTGAAACATCTGCATAGACATTTCATCAAAGATGAACACATGACAAAAAAGCATATGAAAAGATGCTTGATGTCATTAACCATTATTTAAATGTAGAGGCATTGCTGCCGCACGCCTATGGGAACGGCCGAAATGGAAAGAGGGGCCACCCAACAGTCGGGGAGGATGTGGGCAGCTGGAACTCCCATACACTGATTATGGGGCTAGAAAATGGCACACCATCTTTGGAAAACAGTTCGGCAGTTTCTTAAAAACGTAAGCAGACACCTGTGATCTGAGTCAGCTCCCCTGTTCCTAGGTGCTGACCGCACAGAAAAGAAAGTGTGTGCACACACAGCTCCTTGTACATGAATGTTCATAGCAGTTCAGTTTGCTGGGCCCAAGCTGATGACCACCCCGCCGTCCATGAGAGGGCAGTAAATCTGTACAACCAATTGTCACTTAACAATAAAATCCACAGCTGTTGATACGTCCACATGGACGGATCTTAGAATAGTTGTGCTGAGAGAAAGAAGCCCAATGGGAACGGAATGCCCACTACCCTGGCTTCCCACTTACTGCCCCACAGACAGTGGGAGGCAGAGCGACTTCACTCAGGACACAGTTCTAACCTTAGGTTCTGAAGGTCCGAAGCCTGGAGTGGGCCGCTCACTGGGGCGGGCAGGGCCGTGTCTTCTGGGGGAGGCTCCGTCTTCCTGCCTTGTGAGGCTTCCGGCCTCACATGCCCCGCTCTGCTTCTGTGCCCACGGCTTCCCTGACTCGGGCCCTCCTCCCTGCCTTACGTGGGCCCTGGTGACGGCCCCGGGCCCACAGGATGCTCCAGGGCGACTCCTCATCTCAACGTCCTTAACTTGACCACCTGCACAGAGTCCCCCTCGCCACGCTGGCACACAGGCCTGGGCCTTAGAATATCATGGGCTTCCTTGAGGCCAATATTCTGCCAACAAAATGGATGACCCATTTCTATAAAATTCTAGACAGTGCAAAGAAACCTGGAGGGACAGGAAACGATGGGTGGGCCAGTGGGGAGGGTAGATACTCACTGACCTGGGCGTTGTGATGACCTCATGGCTGTGTACCTGTCACAACCCGTCAGATCATGCAAGTTCGAAATGTGCACTGTCTTACATATATATCTCAAAAAATGTTGAATAAGTGTGTTTTGATAGAAGACACCAATGGTCAACAAATCAGTACGTTTTTAGGGAACAGAGAAGATGCAGAAAAGAATAAAAACTTCTAGGAATAAATAGTGACCTAATTAAAACTGAATTAATTTAATCATCCTGAACAATGCAAAGAAGCGAACAGCAGAAGAGCGAAGGACAAGCACCAAATAAGGAACGGAACGGCGTTCGTCTGAGCCGGCAGCACCGTGTGTCCATGGGCTCCGTCGCCACGGTAAGATCCGCTCTCAGGTTGCATTTTTTTAAAGTTCACCTGTACGGTATTTATGAGACAGAAATAAAACATAATGATCCAAAAAAGTTGAGAGAGAAGGAAAAATGTGCAAATGATTTGTGGGAAGTATGTAACTATCACAGAATAGGCTGTAAGAAGGCTTATATGGGACTGACAAGGCTCTGTACGTGGTGATTCAGTAAGAGGCATCCAGGCTGATCGGCTTTGTTCTAGGCACAGAGCTCAAACTGCAACATTAAATGCAGACAGAATTGCGTGGAGAAACTGATTAACAACAATAATCACACGACATATCAAAGTTTCTAGGATGTAGGTAAACAGTAATTATAACAAACATAGAGACTTAAACACAAATATTAGAATAAAAGAAACAATATGAAGTAGTTTAGCAATCAAGCTAAAAAAATTGAAATAATGGAGTAACTCTGAAAGGATAAAAGTAAGAAATAATTTACCCAAGGATAGGAAACAATAGGGTACAAAAATAATATTGAGAGGATCAACCTAATCAAAACCTGCTTCTTTAAAATGAGGAATAACATGGGAAAGCTTGGTTAAGAAAGTTGAGAGAAGACCCCCCCCAACACACACACACAAATATATACATATACACACACACACACTATATACATATGTGGATTATAAAAGGGGGTACATAACACATAACAGTGGGAAGTTTTAAAACTGATTAAAAATGGTAACTCTACGCCATTAATTATCTACAAAGAAATGTATATATTTTCTCTACAAAGTTCCTTACATATAGCATTTTATATACATATGTAAAGTTTATATACATAGAGTTTATATATATAAAGTTTTACTACATATAAACTTTATGTATACAAAGCACTTTATATATTATATATGGAACTTTACACATATAAAACATCATACAACATATATGTGTAAAGCATCAATTTCATATAACAATATACATACATTTTAGGAAAAATGGACATTAAGAAAACTGACTCAAGCAAAAACAGAATTTGGATTTTCTGTATGTTTAAAATATTCTATATTTAAAATGTTTTAATTATTTTAAATGATTATTTAAATTAAAAAATATATAATCCAAATTTTTTGTAGGAATGATGTTCAGGAATGACATAGTGAGATGTTCCAAAGGGCAGGGAACTTACTGAGAATCCCAAGACGTTCAGTCTTAGTCAACTGGGAGGGTCAGCAAGTAGAAGGTGGGAGGTTGGACAGCAGGACAGAAGTCCAGAAAGACGGCCCAGGAACTACGTCAGACAGGGAGCGTCCAGGGGCCACTGGTAGTTCTGCTCCAGAGCAATTGTGGTGTCAGTGTTCATTTTGAGGGGTGGCCCTGGAGCATGGTTCCCCCCAGAAGGGCTCTATGTGCTGAGGGTGTCCAGGATGCACTGAAGAGTGAGTGGGGAGTTTCGAGAAGGAGGCACGAAATGTTGTTCCTCAGACATAATTCCACGGGGGCCGCCTGCGTTTGCTAACTGGTCACTGATTTGTGCTTTGGAAAAATCTGCATGTTCTGTAGGTTGCCCGGGAATGTATCCTGGGGGAATTTAAGTCTCTTACTGCAACACGCACCTCTTGTCTCCTTCCTGCCTGCACGACCACCTGAGGCCTCAGCCCATTGCCCAGACCTGGCAGAGCATCCTGCCCACTGAATGGGGGCAGGTCTCAGGCAAGCGGGGAGAGTTAAGACTGGTTTATAGCCCATAGGGGACCTCACTTAATGCTCATAACAACTCCGTGAGCGAGCCCCTATTAATATCACCGTTCATCAACGAGGGAGGCATTAAATCCTGAAATAAATTGCCCAGGTCACACATGGATTGCCAAGGCAAGATCTGAAACCATATAGTTTGCACTCCAGAGCTCGTGAGCTTGAAAGGGAGATGATACCATTCATCACAGCATTAAATGACCACACATTATTGTAAATTGGTGCAGCCACTATGGAAAGCAGTATGGATGTTCTCAGGAAACTAAAAACAGAAATAGCATAGGACCCAGCAATTCCACTTCTGGGAATTTACCCAAAGAAAACAAAATCACTAACTTGAAAAGATATATGCACCCTTATGTTTGCTGCAGCATTATTTACAATAGCCAAAATACGGAAGTAACTTAGGTGTCCATCAGTAGATGATTGGATAAAGAAGATGTGGTATATATACACCATGGAATATTATGCAGCCATTAAAAAGAAAAACTCTTGCCATTTGCAACAAAATAAGTGGACCTATATACTAAGTGGAATAAGTGAGAGAGAGAAGCATAAATATCATATGATTTCACTTACCTGTAGAACCTAAAAAACAAAACAAATAAGCAAATAAAACAATAACAGAGTCATTAGACACAAAGAACAGACTGGTGGTTGTCATGGGGAGGGGGTCTGGGGATGGATGAAACAGGTGAAGGGGGAAATTAGTGAGAATGTTTGGTCTGTTGATCTGGGTGATGGTTACATGAGCCTATACACATCTCAAAATACAGCCAATTGTATACTGAGTTGTACATTTTATTATATGTACCTTACTTAAAATAAAATAATTTTTAAAAGATAAACAAATAGCCAACACTTTAATTGACTGGCTTCACTGTCATTTTTTTCTTTTTTCCATTCTAGTACATGTCAAAAGTTGCAGAGAACATCAGGCTATAGGTGTGCTGTTCCGGCTGAAAGGAGTATTTGGCTTCACCTCAGCAGCCAGAGAGGAGTGCGCCACAAGAGCAATGTCACCCTTGTGTCACGGGTGGGGTCCTCGGGCATGGCCTTTATCACTACGACTTCAGTCGTACGTGAACTGATGAGGCGTACTGAATCATGAAGAGCAAATCCTATTTTAGACACTTTGAGAGGGTTCATTCTCATACCTGCATAATGTGAAAATTAAAAAAAGAAACAGGAAAAACTGGAAAAATAGGAGTAACAAAATAAATAACATCAGAGTGGATTATAATCCAAGGTATAAAATAAATATTCATGACCTATACTGGTGTAAATAAATGATTGAATAAATTAATAAATGGGGGAGAAGAGGCAAATAGCCCCTGCAGAAGAATCCTAAATATATTAAATCCCGCTCGTTGGGCGTGGGCTGTGCACACTGACTCCCTCCTAAACGCTGCAGGGTGAGTAGAAGAAGAGGGCGGTGACCTCGCGCGGAGGGACCTGGCAAACAGCACCTCTGCCGGGAGGAGGAGGTCAACACTGGCAGCGATAAGGCAGGTTGGTAGGATGAACTCTGATACGACGTGATGGAAATGGCCCTTTATGCTACGCTCTTCCCCACAAAAGCCCATAAATGCTACTCATGAGACGTCACATGAGACAAATTCCACTAGAAGGAACATCCCATCCTGCAGCAACCCGCCTTCCTCAGAGCTCTCAGGGCGTCAGAAACAGGGAGGTCTGAGAAACTGCCTCAGCCAGGAGGAGGCTCAGGAGACAGCAACTAAATGCCTGCCGCGTCCTGGCTGGCGCCCTGGGACACAGCAAGGGCTTTCCGGGGAAAAACTGGGGAAATCTGAAAAAAAAATATGTACTATAGTTAAAAACTGTGTTAATTCTGGTTTATTAATAGTAACAAATATGCCATGCTAATGTACGGTGTTAATAATAGGGAAGACTGTGGGATTTGTGGGGACTCACTTATCTTCTGAATTTTTCTTTAAATCTAATGCTGTTTTAAAAAAGTAAAGTCTGTCAAAGACAAACAAGAAACAAAAATGCATAATGTGAATCTGCATCATTTTAGTATTCACCTTAGACCACTAAGAGTAGTTTCATTTCCTTTTCATTGTATTTTATAGAATTAGTTGAGAAAGGGACATTGCTAACTTTATCTGCCTGGCAGTTTTAACAATGGCCAAATGAATTCTCAAATTTGGTTTAAAACCATTGCTCCCTGGTGGGCACCCTCCACACCAGCTGCCATCTGAAAATGAATTTTCCCAGCTTAGTTTTAAGCAACTTGAAAACAGGAGTTTCAAATGGAAGTCCTGACAGCACCTGAACGAAAGCCCTGGGAATGCACTGCTATCATTTATAACGTCAGCCTATATTCCAAACGCTTCCTTTATGTTCTGCGCTTTGCACAAATGGGAAAGGAAGGTACTGCCTTGAATTATTGTGCAATTAATCATTTGACCATGAGGGATTCATTTACTAATTAAAAACGCAAAAAGAGTAAATTGAAATAACCGGTGGTCACTAAATCACGTCTTCTGGAGAGTCAGCCGCATTGCGATAAATCACAGCGTATCAATCAGACTTGCACACGTTGGGACACCTGGACTGGACTTCACGACTATTTAAAACACTCCTTGGGTGTGCAAAGACTGTTTCCACATATACACTGCAATTTACCTATAGATGGATGTATAGATCCGCATCTGTGTGTCTGTATCTGTACCTCTCACCAGGCATATAACTTTGGATTCCAAAAAATGAAAATGGTCAAAGAAGAAGTAAAGCTTGCAATGAAAAGTATTTGGCATAAAATGGAGAGGGGTATTGCTGTCACATGTAAGTGCACACCATCCTTGCACTGCGGGCCCTGTCGCTCACGTCGGAACACTCACACTGCAGCCCTTACACTCGGGACCTTGATAGATGATTTTCACACCAATAAGCCTCTAGCCACATGTTCACCAACCTACCCAACCACCACTTGCATATTTTCCCATTCCTTAAACTACTCATTCTGAGTATTTAAATCAGTTACCAGCAGCCTAGCAAAGTAGAAGTAGAAAACTGTACCATTTTCTGCATAATTCTGACATTTTTTTCATGAGGTATTTAGTGAGGTAACAAAGAAGGTCAGCGCCAGGTGACCCTGGGCTTGGTGCGCAGCTCTTGGGTGTCTCCTGTCTTGGACCCTTTCTCCCACACGCTAGGAGGCGGGAAGGGACACAGTTCCCACGACGCTCTCCAGAAAAGGGATGCTGGGACTACGATCAGAGAAACTGGGAGACTGTCGGAGAGTAAGAACCCGAGCAGGGGCCAGAGGGAGGGAGACGGGTATTGCCATGTACATCACACATTTGGAACTTGGTGAGAAGGGACTTGTCAGGACCAGGAGGCAGGGAGAGCCGGGGACGGCCATCTTGGAGGAGGGGCTGTCTTGGTGCCAATCAAACACTGCGTCTGGGCTGCCCCACCTCCTTCGGCCCCCCTGGCCTCTCCTCCTCACCCGGGTGGGCCACGCGCCCAAGGCCAGAGTCTCTCTGCTAGTGGCTGGAGAGAGGATGCATGCCCAGGGGGCAGCCAGGATCCGTGGGCCTGTTTCACAGTATTTGAGCAACAGTCTCTATGCTCTACAAGGAGAGAGGCCACTAACCACCCACTCCTTCCACTAGTGTGTATTGAATAACTACTATGTGCCAGGCACTGTTTTAGGGGCCAGGAATTCTGTAAGGAAAGCAGACAGAGCCTCTGCTCTTAGTCCATTGTATCAGGCAGAAAGTAAACTGGACAGAGAGAGGCAGAGGGTACATAGATGGATGACAGATGATAGACAGATAGGAAGATAAATTGATCTGAAAGAAAGTTTTACGTGATAGTATCACGTTTCTTCCTTGCAAAAGTTCACTTATGCAAGCAGAATTTGATTGATCACACTAACTATTAAGAGCCTGGCCTTTGGGGTTAGGCAAACTTGGGATCACAGCTCAAGTCTGCACTTCCTGGGGGGCCGATGCTGGTGGGGGTGAGTCCCCACCCTCAGGCCCTCCATGCAGGGGGAGCTCAGCACGGGGAGCCTTAGGGAGGGCCAGTGCACAAGAAACCCGGTGCACCGTGTGGCCCAGAGCAAGCTGTCCACAAGCCACAGCAGTCATTGAAATTCATCTCCCTTCATTCTCTCTGTCCTACCGCTTTAGAGTTGACTTTTTACTTCCTCACCTCTGCCCTAATTTTAGCTTTTCCCTCATCCATTTTCCCTTTCTTTCCCAGGTTCTCTGCAGCGTTTATTCATATTTGTTACACTCTTGTCCTCTTTCTTCGCTCCCTGCGCTGACCCTTCCCTACAACACACGGCACAATAAAAGTTCACAATGTTAGTCAACTGGGTATAAATGCACAAGCAGGGTGCTGCGGCCAGAACGTATTTAGACTTTAAAACATCCTTTGCTAAGTTTTTATATAAAATCCATTTGTCAAGGGACTGGGAATGGCTTTCCATGGGCCCCTAGAAGTCACACAAGAGTTAATGTGTCTTACTGGTTTTATAACTGATCTCAAGAAGCAAATAGACCATGTTAGTGTATTTTGTGTGTTTGTTTTAGTTTCCAAGGGATACTATACCCTCTGGCAGCACTTTGTGGTTATCAAACTTGAAATGAGAAGTCAGAAACCTGGCCTCTGGTTTGAGAGTTTCTCTAACGACATGATGTGAGGTGTCATCTCAGCCTGGGGCATCATTTCATATCTGCAAGATGGTGCATTTTGAGGAGCAAAAACCTCCCTTATCCCAATGAATTTATAGATATGTAGATTTCTACATCTGCTTGTACCCCTGCAGAACTCTCATGTTTGGGGGTATTGGTTAATGTAAAGCTCCAGGAATGAACCACAGGGTGCCGTTGGGTCCCCTGCCCGCAGCTGGCATTTATGCATCAAAGGCACACACACCCATGCCCCAGTCCATCCCCCTCTGAGTCCTGGATCTTCAGATTCAACATACAATGCACGCCATAAGCCCAAGATGAACCTAATTCCTCGATGGGCAGGCTTGCACTCCCTCTAATTCTTACAGAAACGCGTGCCAGGTCTCGTGCACGATGGAGACAGGATTTGTGTAGCATGGATCCTAAGCAAGTTACTGCAGGAATCACTAAGGAAAGTGATGCGAACGCATGCGTGGAATATGTGGTCCACTGCTGGAGCAAGCACACACCCAGCCCCCACGGCCTGGCCCTGCCCAGCGAGACGGGGGCCACCATTCCCTCCCCCGGTGGTCCCTGAGTCACCATGACCGTGCCCCCACCTCGCAGATTCTGCCATCAGTGCAGAGCCCGCACCCTCGAGCCCCCACCCTCGGGCCTCCTCCCGAGAGCCTAGGAGGAACTTACCTCTTGGTCTCATAACTGCCACCCGACCGGCAGCTCTTGGCGGCGTGCACCTCGTCCTGGAGCCTCTGATCCCAAGGCCTGGGTGGTGCTCAGTGCATGGGGTCGAGCAGGCCAGCAGGAGGGCCCGCCGGCCGCATGAGCGGGTGCTGAGTGCTGCCTCTACAGGCCGGAGGGGAGAGCACAGATACGCTCCATGTGGTGTGTAGAGGGTTGATCGGACACGTGCTCATGAAATGTGACTCCGTTAAAGGCCTGTCTGGGTTGGTGCACGACAGAACTACAGTCACTGCTAAGGCTCAAACCAGTTTCATCTTTGAATCTGGAATCTAGAGGATAACAAGGTGCCATGAAGTGAAAGAGAGGAGTTAGGGAAATATTCTGTTATTATTGGTTGAATGGGAGGATAATGGGAGGAATGCTTTCCTAGGGTTTTCATTTCATTTTGAAAGACGTTTTTCACATAATGACAGAGCACAGGTCTAGCCTACAGGCAGAGGGCCCTGCAGCATAAAATCCGACGGCTCTGCCAGAAAGAGACGGGCTCTGAGTGAATGAAAAGCACAAAGCGTGGAATGGCAGGCAGCCCCCGAGAGCCACCGAGGCCACAGCCACCGTCAGAGGACCCAGCGTCCGTCCTGTGGGTGCGTGACCAACGCTGGCAGGGCGCACTTTACCTTAGGTGCTACAGGGGAGCCACGGAAGGCCGCACACTAACCATGCACAATCCTACGTCAGAATATTTGTGATGAGGAAAAAGTATTGTCAAGCAGAAGGCACGTCAAGTTCCTTCAGGGCAAACAGAGTGATGTGCGCTCTCCGTGCCGTGGAGACAATGCGGCCTAAGACGGTCACGTCCACACTCTGTCGCTGCTCCTGACGTCCCTATTAGGCAGGAATTTGGTCAACATGTGTGACTAAGAAGTAAATCTATGCTCTTTAACAGAAAGCGAGCTGTGCGCCTCTAAGCCCCTGCTTCCGCCTGTGTGTCACCTGCTAGGCCCCACCGTTGGGCTTGTCACCTGCTGTGCTGCTTGCCTGCCTCCAGAACGTGCGACCCCTGCAGACCTGGATCCTGTCTCTCTAGTTCCCAGCAGTGACCCTCGCACAGAGGAAAGGACCTCAGTGAACGCTTGTGCACGGCTGAGTCCTTTCCGGGAGGCTTCAGCGGGGCCATGCGTGCAGCTCCACGAAAGCGGTCCTGACTTGTGAATGGAATATGCTCGGTGCTCGAGTGACACGAATCAGGGAGAGTTCCTGACTTCCTGGGCTGAAAATTCAGCAAGCACTGAGCTCACATGAGAGATTCCATTACCAGACGGACAGAAAAGGGTGGATGTCAGGGCTACCCAGGTTTGTCTGTGCCCACAGCCACTGGGAATAGACCATGACCGGCCACCACTCATCGTGAAGGGCCAATAAATACTCTGAGGCCGAGAGAGGGTCAAGCAGGGAGAAGACAGTGCAGAAAGGCTGCCACATACTCGGCAGCTGGTTCAGACGACGCAGGATATTGACACGTGGTCGGTGAATGATTCCCAGGTCAGAAAGTTGGCTGTTGGCCTGACTAGATGACAGCATGGGGCGACAGTCCCTGGGTGTTTTGTCCACAGTTCCCTCCCTTGTAATGCATGCAGAGTGGCAGATATTCCGAAACTGTGAGATCAGGGAAACATTAACTTATAAGACTGAAACAATACCTTCATTTAACAGTATCTTTGACTAATAGCACATTATCAGAATATGAAACGTTTTTAAAAAACAGGATTGATAGAAACAGCATAAAATAAAAATATTGATTCTCAAGGGTTGAAAGGTTGGATCCAGTATATATATTTGTACTCTTTGGGGGAAAACACAGAAAAAAGGTGCTTTCTTGCAGACCTAAAAACAGAGCTAGTTCTCAAGACACTGGATTTAACAGAGTCATCGATCATGTTGGGAGATACATTAAAAAAGTTTTAGGGCAGCAAACTTTTTAACATCAATAGAAATTTGCCCGAGGGTCTTCAAAGGGTTAATATCTCTCGTCAACCCTCCCCACCACCAAAAGAGCCGTTCCCTCCTGCCCGGAGGTACCAGTAGGCTCACATTGCCCACTTTCATGTATTTTCAAATAGTCTCCAAAGGGGTGGCTCAATAGATCTAAAAACACTAAAAACCAAACTTAT
Source organism: Manis javanica (assembly GCF_040802235.1). Classification (NCBI taxonomy): domain Eukaryota; kingdom Metazoa; phylum Chordata; class Mammalia; order Pholidota; family Manidae; genus Manis; species Manis javanica. The sequence continues at coordinate 123,677,393 of NC_133164.1, forward strand.
GAATGCCTTTTAAACACAAGTGTGGTCTTCTTTCTCCTAAAACATCTGCTCTTCACAAGCACCTGTCCTCACCACCTACGCAGCTCAGTGCTCATAAGTGACACAAATAAAGTTAGAATTCCCAAGACAAGACTGATACTCCAGATGGTCTTCTTGAACATTATCATATTTATGTTTTTTCCTGAATTGTCAAGGATTGATCCTCCTAATGGTGATCAGTCATGTGTTATTATTAAGTATCCATTGTCTATTGACCAGATGTGGATTTATGCCCATTGATGGCAAATCATACCATCATAACTGGGGCGTTTTCTATTAATTTTTTAAATGCATGTTTCTAATTTTTATAATGTTGGTAGGAAATATGGTTTACTCTAACAACATAGTTACATTTACCTGCCTCTGTGAAGATTAATGTTATGTCCAGCACAATATAAAATACTCTAGCACATTCAATTGAATTCAATTCAATTCAACAGACTTGTTAAGACTGAGAACCTACCGTGTTTCTGGTGCCTGGGAGTCTGGGGTGATGGCTTCCCGGGGCTGAGTGTGGGCTGGGAGCACACGGTTAGATGACAGGAAGGAGATAGTCTCTTCAATGCAGAGGGTCAGTACTGACTTCTGCTCCTAATAAATATCAGCTAGCAAAAAATGTGAGTGTATTTTAAAAACCAGAGTAGCAACACAATTTAAAGTGAGTGTTATGTAGATGCTAAACTAAACCCCATATAGGGGACTGTTGCATTAGCTTAATTTGTCAAAGCAGATGTAAGCTTTGTGCTTAAATGACCATCTGTAAAATCAGTCTATTTCAACTGTATTTTTATCATACTTTTACTTGTTAAATGAATTATTAATTTTTTATTTTTTTAAATTGAAGCAAAAAGTAATAATGTTCAACATGAAGGCCATCTGAAAAAATTGCTGTCTCTAGACCCACATTATTTTTACTTTGATGTATGGCTGTGGAGAAAGAAGTCTGCCCATCATGTTCCATGGGTTCCTTATCAGGAAAAGGAAGAGAAATTAGCATTTATTGATCAAATGCTGTGTTTTAGGAACTGTGGTGAACAGCTCAGATCCATGTTATTTCGTTTAGCAAGAATTCTTGCATCTCCTTTAAGCAGAATAGTGTTCTTCCTAATTGGTCTGATAAGAAAACAAAGATTCCAAATGGTCAGTGACGTGCACCTTTCTTCAGTACGTGTCAGTGATGATATTGGGAATTCAGGATGTTTGGTTCCAAAGACCAAGAAGGAGTAAAACAATTGGATTTCTCACCTCTTATAAATGTGGCCAAAGTAGAAGAGGTGTTCCTGGGAGTGTGTGGTTTTCAGTGTGAAAGGTTGCTTCTGCTCTCCACAGTATCATGTCTTCGAAAATATGTTGCATTCTTTATAAAAAGCAGGAAAGCTGGATTTGATACTGACTTTAAAATACTGCCTTTGCATGTTGTAGAAATATCAGTTACTGCAGTTAGTTTTAGATTGGCATTTGAGACTGTATCCATTAATTTCACATTTGCAGTATTAATATTTCCTTTCTCACTGTCCTCCATCCCACATATGTATGACTTCTATACAATTCAGAATATTTAGCAATGTGGAGGGTTTGGACTTTATAACTTAAGTCTCTCACTCACATAGGACTGAGAGGATGGTACGAAAACAAAACAGCCACAGATCGCCGCTGCCTCCCTGTCCACACCCGCCTTCCCCGTGGCGGAGGCTTGGCTGCTGACAGACGAAAGGCAGGTGCTCAGCAGAGATGCAGACAGAAACCACAAAGCTTTGACGTGGTTCCTTACAAGACTGCTTTTCCTTCCACTGTCCTCAGTCGTTTATATCCAGCACAAGCAACACGACGCCAGTAGTGGTGGCACGAGCAGTGCCACCACCACCACCAGGGAGCTCTTGAGTAGCCGACAGAGGACCGGGCCTCCCCCTAGATCTGCATTCTGCACTGCCGTGAATTTTCTCCTCTATATACTCTCTTTCCCTCCACAGGTTTCACACTAAACTCACAAGCTGCAAATGTATTTTTTATACATTTACTGTGAATGTTCACTAGCTTTTAGTTAAATGACTTTGCTATGTCCACTTAATCTGATGGATTTTCTTTACTTCTCTGCAAAGTAAAGAGACTGAATCCGTCCCTCTTGGCTCTGAAATTAAGATTTGTACTTATTGCGTGGCCAACAGTATCTTCTGCTCTGTGAAGACAAGATATTAAAATTATCCAGTCCATTACACTGTGTCTAGGCACTTTTAAAAGTATTTTTAAAGTACTTCTAAAAATTGTATACATTAAAATAATTGCCAGTCCAATTAATTGGTGTAAGAGATAATTGATATTGCCATTACTGGGTTGTATATATGCCAATTTTTGTGATATACTGAAGTATAGATTTATTTGGAATTGTTTTTCTACGTAGAAAAAGGACTTGTTTCTTAGCACACATATCCCATGCATCTCCTAGAGTGAATTTGTGCTCACACACACCCACACACCACACACACACACCCTTGGGTTCTGACAAAGGATGATATAGCCTAAGATGGTAGGTGCTCACGCTCTGAGCAGCAGTTGTTGGCCATCTCTTCCTAGTCATGAGGAAGGCACGCCGTAGCTCACGCTGGGTCATGTGGCTGGTGTGTGCTGTGCCACTTACACAGCCCTTTACATCTAAGGTAAATCCCAATGTATAGCATGAAAGTGCATCCTGAACCTGCACAGGTAAATTGTGGGTTTAGATGAGGTTGCTGGGATTCAGCTCCGTCATTTGTGCCTCTGGAAGAACCACGAGCCCGCGCAGGAGCTGTTTAACAGCTTTCTGCCATCCCCACTTGTCTGCGAATATTGTGATTTAGATAGAACTCTAATGCACCAGAGCAACTTGTCCCCGGAGCATTTTACAGAATATAAATTAAGTGATATTATAACAGAAGCCCTCTCTTAGCTCAGCATAATGAATATGAACCATCATGTACTCCTGACCAAGGTCACGGTATGAGAATGAATTACTCTATTAACATCTCTTTTAAGTAGCATTAGGGATAATAAATGAAGAGATTTGATGCAATACTGATAATATTATTCATGCAAAAATAGCATACTTTATCTTGTTAAAACAATTAAAATGTGCTTTAAGGATATTTTACACCACAGAAATATGATGCTTGGGAGTGCTTATTGCATGTTACTGAATACATCAGCATTAGCCTGTAGTGCAGATAATCTGATAAAAATCGAAAAGCTGATTTGTATGCCATGCTAATTCAGGATCATCTCCTTGGCCCTAGGTGCTACCCAAATGCTACATGCAATTGCGACAAGCTTTAGCGGTGATACAAGATTAAATCCTTTTGCTTATTGTTTTCAAAGAAATTACACCCACCATTCTTCAGCGTAAACCCTGTTTGGCTGCGAAGCAGCCTATAATATTGTATATTAAGCCTGGTGTATTGCTGTTTGCTTCCCAGACATACTTAAGCTTTGTTGTCAGCCATAGATTATCTTATCCCAATCATGTAAATCCATAAAAACAAAGATCACTGATGTCTTTTGATAGTGACCTTCTCAGTACACTATTAAATCCAATGTTGTGCAACTTGAAAATCTAGAATCACCAAGTGAATGAACACAACAGAACTGAGTTCTAACATAGCTTGCCATTTAATGGATTAGAGGTTTTTTGTAAATAAATCATATTCACTGTAAGAAAAATTCTAAACAAAATCAGTTGGTTAATGGTAACGGGTTTCCTTTAGTGGTGATGAAAACGATCTAGAACTAGATAGTAGCGAGGGTTGTACAACCTTGTGGAGACACTGAATGGCCCTGATTTGGACACTTTAAAATGGTTAAAATGGTGGATTTCATTTTATGTGGATTTTATCACAATACAAAGAAAAGTAAGTGGCTTGAGATACAGTTGCCCGGCCTGGAAATCATACCCTTCTCCATTACCCAACCCGCTCCGTCATTGGCCTTTCTCATGTTTCCCACTTACAGGAGTTAAGTTAGGTGGATCTTCATGGATTTCCAAGTGACATATTCTTCCTCCCTGGTGGGTTTGCAAGCTGATGTTTCAACATTTAGCTCAGCTTTGTATCCCCCTCTCCCACCCCTCCCCAACCCTGCTCCCCTCTGCGTAGCTACCCAGTGCACACAAGCACTTTCAGATTCAGCTCAGGAGGAATTACAGTATTCACAAGAAATGTGTGTGGACAAATGATGTGTCTGAATGACTTTTCTTAATATAGCTGAATAACCACATTGTTCTGATCACAGATTAAGATTATTATTGTTATACTTATTATTTTCATAGGAAACTTTAGCGATTTGTAAGAAATAATTATCTTCAAAATCCCACAAACATGCTACCCTTGGGAAATTTCCCTATTTTTAATTAAGACTACAGCAAAGCCAGGCGAACGGCGATGTCCGTCCCGTTCCCATCAGCCTCTTAATTATGCTTGGCTTGGCCGTTTCTACTTGATCCCACATAAATTTTGCATGTGTAAGTGGAGCCGAACTTTCGGGAAGGAGATCGTGTTTTGCATTACTGACAAAACACATATTTACATGAATGAGCCTCTTTGTACGTAATTTGTCCGGGGACAGGAGACTAATGGGATCCTCAGAGCAAGGACTTAAAGTATTAGTTTCTCATATTTATGATTAATGCTTCTCTTATCAGCCCAAGGCTCTGAATAGGATCATGTAATGCACGTTGGGTTAAATCATTCTTTGTTACAAAATACAGACAAGATGCCTCAGGGAAGCCCAGAGGAAAAGCTCAACTTGCTATCTGCACCTTCATCAGACATAAGCCAACTCAGAGCCAGAAATGTTGCCTTTTATTATTTATACATGAAACAACACCCTGGGGTTCAGCACACGCAGCGCTTGCCCTTCCCCACGGCGGGCGGCGGGCGGCCGTGCAGAGGCCCATCTCTCCCGTCACCCTGCAAGCGCCTGGCTCCTCACACCCTGCTCGTCCACGTACTTGTTGACAAATAGACTCCATAGATCATATACACAGAGTAAGCATCGAAAAGCAGTGGAGGCCTCACAGTGTGCAAATCGATGACTAGAGTTTCATTGTTGGCTGATGGAATCCTGATGTTGTGTCCATAAACTGCACGTGTCCCCTGAGCAGCCAAAGCGCCTGACTATGGACCCCTGGGTTCTCCGGTTGCAAGAAGCCCCCAAATTCTCCAGTGAATGTATCAGGGATTTTTTTCAAAGTGCCCCTAGATCAAAAGAAATCTGGTCATTTGGGGGCAGTAAGTAGATCCAAACGACGCCATCAATATTTACATCCTAACAACTTTGTACCTGCTTGAAAATACAATGATCATAATGGGAAAAAATATCAGAATTTTATTCTTTTCTTCAACAAACAGCAAACACTAGCAGACAGGATCTTTGCACCCATTACGCACCACACAGCTTCTCAAACCTCAGCGTCAGTTCGGACTCCCCCACCCTCCTCTCTGTTGGCACCGATCCCCCAACACAGAAAACACCTACCCCACCAGCTTCCCCAAAGCACGTGTGTGGAAAGAGATGAAACACCACATGATGTAGACCCCCCGGACTGGCCTGGAGCATCCCATGTGCATGGTGTGCAGTGGGTGCCAGGTACCATCCTGTGTCCCTCAGAACTTAAACGTGCTCCATGGGGCCCTGATGTGACTTGAACCCCCTACCCACCCCGTGGGGCCTGCAGAGCTAAACCACCTCCAAGGTGCCACCCGGGTCTCAGGCCCCAGGCGTTCTGGGTGTCACAGGCCCCTGTCTCTGCGGGTTGTGTATCTGCTATGCCCACGCGCGGACTCTGCCCTCAGAGTGCTCACAGGGCTCTGCTGGGATGCGCACACCAGCTCCTGAGGCACCGCACATGGTGGGTGTGTCACAGCGGCAGCCAAGGCTGCTCTGAGGGGAGTGGTCCAGGTGTGCTGGGTGGGCATGCATGCAGCACGCATCCGGGGGACACGCTGGGAGGCGGCCCCCCGTCAGGGTCGGGCTAGAGAGCACGATCAATGCAGCGGGTTCAGGGGGTGCGGAGAGGAAGGGAAAGGGTTTGGCTCAGGTGTCTCTGGGATGTTCAGGTAAGGCTTGACGGGGAGCAGGACGTCCGAGTGTCTGTCTCCAGCCCAAGAAAGTGAGGATCGGCTGGTGCAGGAGGGACCTTCTGACTTCCCTACAGTGGGGTGCATGGCCCCTCACCCGGATCAGGGTTGCCCGAGGAGAGTGGCACATGCCCCTTTTACCCAGTCCCTTTCCCAGGAGGCTGATGTCAGGTGTCAAGTCACGTCCCAGATGTTCCATGTGAACCCTCAGGACAGGCATCGAAACCTGGGGGAAGGGCGCTGGGGGCACGCAGCAAGGGGTGGGGTCTCGGGTCAACACTGATTCTGCTGAGGACTTCCCTGGACGCTGACCCACAGGCTACCCCCAGGCTCTTACAGAGGAAGAGAGTCATATATATATTTTAAATGTTCAATCTTTACGATAGTTAAAGAAATCCAAATTTAACTAAAAGGTTGATTTGTTAATTGTTTAAGTTTTTAATGAAGCTTTTTGTCAGGAAATATCCAGTATTGTGCAAGGTGTGCAGAAACTCCAGCTGCTGGTGAAGCTATTGTATGAATTGATGGCAGGATATTTAGAGAGCTGCCTGGTTTTGTGTGTGTACATATCATATCCAAACCTTCAAAATACGCAGACTCTTTAGCACAACAATCCCACCTATAAAAACATGGTAAACATTTATCTACAGTGATTTTGATCTCAATAGTACCTATTATTCTAAATTAAAAAAAAAACGGAACAAAGCACATAGAGCGGCATTGACATCCATGTTCAAGAGGTCTAAACACACAGGATATTCATGATATGACAACAAATAGAAAATAACAGTTAGAGAATATTTGATCTTCGATTTATGACAAAAAGATGGTCTTTGATGCTAAAGAGGAAGTGCAGAACAAATGGCATGAATTATTTCCCTTACCGGCGACTACAGGGGACAGTGGTGCTCTGAGGGGTGGTGAGGATACGGAGACAGCAGGTTCAGGCCACATTTCAAAGCCTCCTGGTAAAGGGCATCTTAGAAAAGAGATGTTATGTCAGCTAAAGGGAGGTGAGTGGTCGAAAGGAAATGTGTAGCTGTTACTCTTTTCATGAGGGATGCCACACATGGTACCGTATGTCATCCAGAGCTGGGCACGGAGTCAGACGGGAAAGGCGGTGTCTCATCGGGCCTGGATGGTTATCCCCCGGCCAGGCTCCTGAGCCATATAAAAGTAAAAGCAGACTGTCGATGGCAGTACAGGTTTTGGGCTATCAAGTCTGGCCCCTGCTGTCTAAAAGTCCATTAACAGAGTTAAAGCATCTGTAATCTATAATTTTAACCATTGACCATAGGGATAAAGGGGAGGCTTGGTCTGGATAGAGTTAGGAACAACCAGAATACATTTCCGCATTACTATAGCCCAGAAATATGTAGGGGATGCCTACACAGGGATAATGTGTATCTGTATGTGTGTCCGTGCTGAGGTCTGAATAAACAGACTGCAGAGGAATTCAACTAGTGAGTAGGATCAAAAACGGGTACTGACCTCCAGTACTACTATCAAATTGAATTCCATATTTAAATATATTTTTTAAAAATGAAACCATATGAGTCAAGAAAATAAAAGATATTTATATTTTAGAGTAATTCCGCCTCTATGTGAAAAAATTAAGAAAAAGTGGAGGCAAAGCCAGTTTCTTGTAAGTTCTGTTTGAAGTCATTGAAGTTGGTTAGGATGGAGAAAGATTACATATCTACTTGGGCTTATTCTATGAACTGTTATTGAAATATTCCCATTTTTAATATAAGAACAAAGACCTATAGGTATTCTCAGGTTTCAGAAATAAGCATGCGTAACTTGCATCAGGAGAGAACAGAAATCATGTCAAGAACACACTTGCAGAAGATGATGTGGTTTGTTAAAATTATCTCTCTAAGAGATAAAGTAGCTGAATCTCCCTTCTGTGGGCCATGTTTTTAATAGTGGATTTTGAGAGTCAAAAATCAGGCAGTAAGATATACGTACTCTCAGCCTTCTTGAAGCCCTTCTGTCCCCAGCAGAGAGGGGAGGGAGGAGGGAGGGACAGTGGACAGACCCACCCACTTCTGTCGTAGAAACCCCACGGCAGAGCTTTTAATAAAAGTAAACACTCTCACCGCAGAGAGGGGCTGGTGCTCTGGACCCGGACTGAAGCCGGCGCTGCTCAGCGGGGCTGGGCTGAGGTGGTTGGGGTGACATCCACCCCGGACATGGAGCATGAGACCCAGCCTTACCCATCTCAGGGGCTCCTCGGGCCCTGCTGGGCAGCTGCCCGGGGGGAAGCCCTCAGCCCTCTCCAGAGCAAGAGAAGGCAGCGGGGAGAGGTGGGGATGGGGCTGAAGGCCTCACTTGCCCTGGGTACTCACACCCGACATCCTTCGCGTCCTGGCAGGCCTCCTGATAAAGGCGCCTGTGTGACTCCCACGTGTCAGGAAGTTGCGTTTGGCCGTGAATGAATTGGTAGTTATTAGTCCAGAAACTATTCTTCGGTGTAGTGCATCTCAGATTTCCATGCATCTTTAACCCTTAATGATTCTCATACAAGTCCACTTGTTCGCACTGTGGCAGGTGCGTGTGGCCTGCCACAGCTCCCCCCGATGCTGCCCTGTGGCCTTAGTCCTTCAATACGTCATATCCGCACTGCCTGGGATGGGCCTGTCCCCTTCTGGCCAGGGCTTGTGCACACGCTCACCGCACCCACTCACTGGCACACTCATGGTCCTCGCAGAGTGTGACAGTGGAAAATGCATGTCACGGGGCCGGCACTTTGCATGTTTTCCTGGCCGTGGCCCTGGTGACTCTGACAGCAGAGGCAGGTGAGCCTGTGACGTCTGCCAGCCACCACACATCAGGCCACGGCTGCCGGCTGCCGTGCGGGGCCTGAGGTAGGGGCAGGAGGGCTGGGGCTCTGGCCGCAGGGGACGCCCCCACCTCGCTTCCAGGACGTGACTGTCCTTGGGACGGGGCCTTCAAATGGGTGATTAACTTAAAACCAGGTCTGTAGGGCAGGCTCTATGCCAGCCTGGCTGTGTCCTCATAGGGAGAGGAGATTTGGATGTGGGGATGCACATGCACAAAGAAAAGCCCTGTGAGGACGTGGCCAGGACAGATCCTTTCCAGGCCTGGATTTGAGCTGCGGGCAGAGCCCCAGCCCGACTGCCGGGCCAGCAGCCCTGCTACCCCAGGGCCTAGACCTGGGACGCATGTCCTTGGCTGGGGTTGGACAGTGAGCTGCGTGCTGGGGGAGGTGGCCTGCGGCCCAGCCCCTCTGCACTGCCTTTGCATGCGGACACAGTGTGCCAGCCTGCCCCAGGAAGCCGGTGACCCCGTCCTTCCCTCCTGGTGCCGCCACGTGGAGTGGCCTCTGCTCTCCAAAGGACTCAGCAGGCTTGTATCTCTAAGCTGGTGAGGGAGGCCACTGTGCCTGGGTCCCCAGCAACGGCCTGGGCAGGGGTGGTGGGCTGCAGCCTGGGGTTGGGGACATTGGCGTCCTGACTCCAAGGAGTGGCCCTGGGTGGCAACCGTCCTGTTGTACGACCCTTTGACTCTTAGCCAGACTTTCGTAATAAGTTGTTTTCCATTTGAGTTAGCAGGAGATGCTTCCTGCCCTTGGCACCAACAGAGACAGATCCTGGTTGAGACCACCCAGCACCATGGGGCTCCGGAAGCGCAGGCCTGCTCAGGACATCCGCACCCTGCGGGTGACACGGCCTGGACCTCACAGGTGCCATGCCCTCGTCTGTGCTGACAGCCAACCCTGCAGTTGCCAGGTGGTGACATATAACCTGCACTGGCCACTCCCCACTGGGGTCCCATGAGAATGGAGAGGAATGGGGTCCGCACTGCCCGCAGTCCAGTGGGTGGTGTGTGCACGTGGCCTGCACACCCATGGGTGGGAAGAGGGACTATGGTGGTGGAAATGTGCTGAGAGCTCAGTGCCCCGAGGGCTTCATCCCCCCCATGGGTCCAGCATCCTTCCCTCCATCCTGTTCGGGTGCAAACATTGTGGCCTCGGCTGTAGATCTGCAAGCACTTGGCTCTAAAAACATCTCTGGGTCAAGATCGTTGTCCTTCGTCCTTGCCTTCCTGAGACTGTGTTAGTCTAAACTTCAAGCGAAAAGTCACGTTAGAGATTCAAAAAACCACAGTTGCTTATTTTTTCTAAGCACAGCCACTTGGCAAGATTTGGGTGAGCTTAACCAAACCACATATAATATTTTACACAAAGAAGAGTAATTAGGGTAGGAAGTAATCGCACATGAAATGCTAGATTACCAGGGAAGCCAGCGGGGTTCTGCGTCTATCAGCATTGATTTGAAGCTTGAGATGTGTCAAGGAGAAACAATGTTGTGTGGGGAATGCAGCAAGGCAGAGCACATAGTTATGTATTTAAAGCATGCCTGGCGATTTGCTGCTGGAAATTTCTATTTGGGAAGCCAAGGACATGATTGGATAGCAGTTGACTAAGTCACAATGCGACTCCGCAGCCGCCCTTCCTGTCCTTGGCTGAGCCCGCACCGCAGTTCCATTTAGGAAAACAAAAGGGACTTGAATGTGAAGGGAGCAAAAGATAACAGAGATTCTGCCAAATGGTGGGAGCAGAAACACAAAAGCCTGCCCGTTTGGTGCCTGATAAGTTGGGTTACATCCCAGCTCACAGGATCAAATCTTGAATTCAGTCCTGGAGCCTAGGGTTTATATTTGGAAATGTCCCCTTCAATTGGCACTTTGGCGTCAGAAACAAGGGGACAAGCAGCTCTCATGAACCACTCTCTGTATTTTTCTGTGGATGGTTTATATTGAAACAGTCATGATTAAATGTGAATTTCATATCAAAAAATCAGAAGAGTCTCTTTATGATAGATTCTAGAACACAGGATTAGAAGGCAGCATTCCTTAGCCCAGTGAAGTAGAAATTCCAAATGAAAATGGAATTTGGGTGATGGGACCACCCTCAGAAATCTGAGTGAACATGTCCCACTGTCTTTACATCATTTGTTCTTTGTGTGCATTTACAGGCAGTGGCAGAGAATAAAGCAAGTACGGGACTTTGAGTGGTTGATGGCCATGCCTTAATATCAAGCCTCATTCACCCCAAGTTGGCATTTGAAATCCATAAAAAGCTTACAGTATGACTGGCTGAGGATGGGCACCAGGTTCAGTTGGGAGGAGAAGAGAAACAAGAAATGTAACCCCAGTTTACAGTCCCGTTAGGAGGCCCTGTGCACGGATGAGACGTTGACGGCTCGTTAGAGGGGATGACGAGCCGAGTGCAGCTTTGGGCCACGGTGTTGCACCGACCTTGAGGGCGAAGGGAGGCGAAGGAGGCTTTGGGGAGAGACAGAGCTGTTTCTTCAGGAAGCAGAACTCGACGAGAACCCCCTTGAGGTCTGAGACACATTTTTCTTCCCTTTCCACCCCTTCTGCCTAGTTCCAGAATTCGGCCACATTCCCTTTCCTCTGGCGCTGGTCTTCTAAAGTGTTGCTGGAGTCAGGATTTCAGTCTGTGTGGCTGCTTTGGCCAAAGGATCGGCTTTGCTCTTGCTCCCCAACTGGTTTGTGTCTCCCCCACACCGAATTCTGGGGTCCCCTCTCCCTGCCTGGCTCGGGAGGACCAGGCATCTGCCAGAGCTGGTTCTGTGGAGATGCAGGCACCCTTGGAACCAAGAGGTGCCTACTCTTTGGTTCCAGTCTTGGCTGACACTTCACAGAACACAGTATTAATCGGCTGTTTTGTTTTGCTTTGCTTTGCACACAGTTTGCTGCTGAGTGTGACCCTGGGTCTCCAGTCATGCATGTCCCTGGGGGAACCTGTGTGGGTTCTGTTTCCCCCAAGAGTCAAAATCCTCGGTGTCCCTGTGTCTCATGGTCCCTCAGGCCATGCTCAGGGATGTGCGTTTCTTTCCCACTTTTGGTCCCTGAGCAGATGCATCTCTGAGTTCTTATAATTTTTGTCTCATTTACATAGCTTTGTTTCGGAGCCCAGAATGCCTCAACACCAGAATATGCTGCTGCAACCTGAGCACTGCTTTTGGAACAAAGATACTACTCTAACTCTATCCTATAAATAGCCACTTTAGACTTGGGTTTTGACATCACACCTTCTTGAAGTGGGCATGCCACTCAGCATTCCAGCCTTCCTTCCCACCCTGCTGAGGAGGAACTCTTCAGAAGTGTTTTCCTTCAAGAATAATCTATTAGAGAACAATGTTCCCCTCACTCATGGAGCCCAGCATCCAGGGTCAGCTTTCACCATGGGATTCACGACTAACATGTATGTTTGGTGCCTGTGACCCTCGCAGGGCATGGAGTAGGTACATGGGAAGACCCTTCGCAAGTGCGTAAAGGATTCTGATATCCAGGGCTGATCCAAATGGCCTTTGATACAGCAAACTTACTACTTTTTAAGAAGATTACATTGATTGACCTTTGTAGCAATATACTTCATGCATATTCATCAGTCAGGACAAAACCAGGGCTGATGTCAAGATGACATCTTGAAAAGTGTTGCTTAGATAGAATTTACTTGGAAACGAACACAAATAACAATTCTGGCATAGTAAGCTGCCTGCAAAGCTATTCGTTGTTTGCAGTGTCATTCTGTCATGCTTGAGAGCCATTTTAGGTAGAACTTGCTGCTCACATTCATATAACAGCAGGCCTCTGAAGGCCAAAGGAGGCAGGCGTGCGTGCTGTAGAAGCGACCTGCGCTATGCCTGATACGCTGGCGTGGAAAGTCGCCATTGTGAAATTCTTCATGCAAAGCCTGAACCCTTCCTGCCAGAGGACCTGCATTTGTCTCCCAGCTATGCACACTGCAATTTAATTTCCTGTTGCCCAGCACGGAGGGAAATGTCTACTTCATAGAAGCAAGACAACAAATACAAAAAACACTTTTTATTTGGTCAATGAGTCCCTAAATTCAAGTTTGGTTTCCAGGAAAAGGTAATTTCTAGTCAACACACATGAAAACCAAGGGGGAGAAAAAGAAACTTAAAATAGTTTAGAGTGTTGGTTAGTTGAAATTTAAATAAACATGATTATTATTACTAATTTATGAGAAAGGACTGAAAATGACTTTCTATAGGGGTGTGTGTGGACAGCAGAGGGCTGTGAGGGATTGAGGTGGATGGACAGGTTGTTTAGAGCAGCGCCAGCGTGTCCATGAGCAGCAGCGCTCTGGGATGGCGGCAGAGTGGGGCTCAGCAGCCGGAACCAGGTGGGGCAGGGGAGCATACTCTACCCGCCTTTCATGCCTGGCAGAGACACCAGTGCATGGTTCTCGGCCCAGAGATGGTAAGAGCACACCTATCTAGAGCCAGGCCCAAGGCTCTGAGAGGCTGACCCGCCCTGGGGTGAAAGCACCCTGCTCAGGCTGTTTGTGAGCAGGTGGTGAAGCCAAAGGTCCGTAAAGCCACTCCTCTAAAGCTTTTGTTGGTGAAGTTGTTTCTTGTGAAAATCCTGCATTTGGATACAAAAATTAAACAAATAGAAAAATAGATGGTGGACGGTGAGAGCCAGGTCTCTCCCACTGTTGAAGAAGGTTACCGGAAAGGGTAGGTGGGTGATGCTAGATAGATAGAGAGAATGACAGAGGATAGATGATAAAGTACTTGATAGGTGATGGACAGGTGGGTAGATGGACAGTAGAATGATGGCCGATAGATGGAGAGACATGGATCGGCAGATGGGCTGGGTGGATGCGGGAGAGACGTGTGCTCGTGGTCAGTTTGCACACGTGCAGCACCTCACTCTGTCTGCTGAAAGGGCCCAGAAGTGACACTAGAAGCTGCAAGCACGTGTACAACCTCACTTCAGGCTACAAAGAAAGCTTGCAGCATCATGTGGCAACAGAAAGCATGAACATGTTCACTGAAAGAGAAAAAGGAAAACAAGAAAAGCGCCACCACAGAGGGCACATGCCGAAGGGAGCTAGGATCAACCGCAGAGCTCCCAGTGGCAGAAAGTCAACGATACCATCCTGATTATAACCCAAATTACAGCATAAATGTCCGTGAGTCCGTAACAGACATGGAAACAATGGCGTAAATAAACGGGGGAGAAGGGACAGATGGCTGTCGCAGTATCCCACGTGACCCGTAGCCCCCCTCAAGCAGGTGGAACACAGCTCCCCACCCATAAGTGTGCCCTGTGCCCGCCAAGCTGATCTCAGGAAGCGCAGCCCCGGCAGTCCAGGCCAGTGTCGGCGGGGCGAGCGCGGCCACTGGGTGTTCCCGGCTGCGCCTGCGAGGGCATGTGGTTGCCCCCGCGGTCTTCCTCCCCGAACCCATAAATCCTAAGCATGAGAAAAGCACCAGACAAATTCCAGCTGAGGGATCCTGCACCACAGCTGCCCAGTCCACCTCAAGCTGTCGTCAGAGAGCAGGACGGGCTGGAAACACTCCCGGCCCAGAGCAGCCCAAGGACGCACGACGGCCGACCCAGCCTCCCGTCCCGGGCGGGGTCCTGGCTCAGGTCAAGCATGAGAGGGAGGGTGGCGGATGCCAAACAGGGACAGGGTGGCAGTCGTTGCGGTGTCAGTCACAACCGATGCCACCATCACGATGGAGGCCCACACTGGGGAGGCTGAGTAGGGGTAGGCAGGAACCCTGTTGTAACGTTGTTTTAAGTCTACAATTTAGAAAAATGGCTTGCATCAAAGAAGGTAAAGCCGAAAAGAGGCTCTCTGTCCTCAGAGATCGGGCCTCCTGTGTCCACGAGGCTGTGATCCGTGTACCCCTGGTTCTGTGGGCACCTACCATTTTCCTCTTTGGCAGGCGTCTGGAACCTCCTGGTGATAACGGCTGCCTGCATGGAAGGAGCTTGGTTCCTCCTGCTGCGCCCTCAGCCATGTGAAGGGCAGGTGGCAGAGGGTCCGAGCCTTCCCTGGTCCCTTTTCTCCAGCTGAAGGGGCAGCACTCCTGAGACCACCGTCTCTGGGCGCCAGGGTCTGGTGGCAGGGCACAGAGGAGGGTCTGCGGGCATAAACAGGGCTCTTCTGCCGAATCAGGCAGCTCCCCTGGACATTTTATTTCTGCCACAAAAACCCCCAATTTGCAATGTTTAGAGTTGCGTTTTCATTCATCTCACGTCGGCTTAGAACCAGCACTGCCTTCCATTGTGACTCCCCAGTGGTTCAGGATGCAGCAGGCGTTTTCTGAAAAGTGAGGGATGTGAAACTTTCTTTCTTGAAACAGGAGAGAAAACAGTTAATTTCAATCCTGATGACAGTTTCTCAGCGAACAATGGTCTCCAAGAGTTGACACGGGGCAGTAATGAGTGAGTGTGGAGCCCTGAGTCACAGCTGCACGGTGCAATCACCTCAAGCATCGACTCTCTCTCAGCCAAAATTCTATTAATGCGAGTGTCAGCCCGGAGCGTGGATCTCAGGGCGTGCGCGTCGGAACAGTGCCAGACAGAATGAAGACACTCCTCGGGGACGGGCTTCTCTTTTTCTCTGAGAGAGTCTTCATTATTCAGGCATTGTGATACTTTTCCTTTATTTGTGTAAAGATTAAATTGCACATGATTTCTAATGTTTCTGCTACTCCAACTGTCAAAGGTCGATGACCTTCATGCACGTGAGATAATAGATACATCGTCTGCTGCTCCGGCTACTGCTGTTTGTACACAGCTCACTACTTCCCCATTGTTATAAGTCGAAAGCAATTAAATAAAAATACAAGTGAAGGTAACTCAACGATCCTGAGGATTTCATATGTATCTTTACATGCCTGTAGTTTAGCACTCAGGTGTGCGATTCCTGGGGGAAGGTCGAGAACCAGAAAGTACGTCAAGAATCTGGATTATGGGAGACATGAGGCATCGATGAAGGTTCAGGAAGGGGAATCTTTGTAACGTGGCCTCAATAAACAAGCTAGTCACATATTCGAAACTTCTCACTGGAGTTCTCCGTGGGCCTCTTGTGCTGGGCCGTCTCCGCTTGGCTCGGTTTGGTATTTCCCCATGGACACCTAAGTTCAATTAATATTTGGTAAGCCCATCCTAGAAAAAAAGTAGTAAAAATATAGATTGCATTGTTCAGTCTTTTTAATGGCTACCCCAATGGCAGGGATCAAACAGTTAACAATCAGGGAAAATTGTCATAATGTTATATTTATTAGGACATATTTACCTGGGCATGTCTTTTGAAACTGACATTTGGACAAGCGTCTAACTCAGTCAAAATGGCGTGCCTATGCGCAGGCCTCTTCTCTTGAGCCAAGAAATCCCTCAATTTCCCTGTTTCCTCAGAGCTGGCATCTTACTTCAGGTGAAGTAAATAGCGTTCTTCCTCTACTGACCCAGTTTCTCTCTGGCCAGCCCAGAACCCAGTTTTCCTCAAGTCTGCCGGTTGATTCCAGGTCCCTTGCTTGGAGGGAGCAGGTGTCCAGAAGAGATTTCAAATGCCCACTGCTGTGTCCTTCCAGGATCCCTGCCTCGTGGTCCCATTTCTGTTACCGTCGGGGGGTGGCTTCCAGTAGAGAAGCTCCTGCTCCTGCGGCTGGCCTCTGCACCCCCTCCTCCTGAGAGAAGCTCCACTTGGTCCCAGTGAGCGGGATCCCCTCCAGCCCAGCAACACTGCAGCCGCAGAGAAGAGCTGCACCTGCTCGGTTGGGTCCCCTGCATCCTCAGCTCACCCCTCTGGTCCCTAGAGGGGTGCTCTGCCAGCAGTCCGGAGTGGGTCCACAGCGCTGGGGGCTCTGTCTCCACCTCCCTGCTGCGCACGTCCACACAGGAGCTCCAAGTAGCCTGGTCAATAGGAAGCCATACTCACCCCAGTCCCCACCACTGATAGATCCCAGACTCTCTCCTAAGTCCACTGTGGGCACCAGCCCCCAAAAGTGTGCCCAGGATCCCACCCTGTGCCACCCATGTCCACGTAGGGGTCCCGCCCCGGGGCACCCATGTCTGTGCACCGCCCCCCCCTACAGGGAGAACAGCTGACTGTGACCCATAGGTTGCTGCAGAGGTTAGAGAGCAAGACTTCTGAGGTGGGTCCTACAGCTGTCCAGCCCCTGCCTTGTGTCTCCAATGGCTGTCTTTGGGGGTGCCATGCTGTAAGAAGCTTCAAGCAGCCAGGGACCATGTGAGTGGGCCAGGTGGGAGCCAATCAGCAGACCGAGTGAGGCCCTCAGCTGTGTGCAGCCCAGCCATGCAGCCTGGCTCCGTTACGCCTGCTCAGCTGCTCATGACGCACGAGCCACAGGGGCTGAGGGAGACAATGGGTGTGCACTGTGGTTTCTGGATGCTGTCGGGGACAGCTTGTTACGCAGCAGCAGTTGGCTGACACACATTAGACCCACAGGAAGCCCACTCCCCCGGGGCTCCTCAGCCCCTGGATGCCCCGTCTGGCTCCGGGCCCCACGCTCATCCCCAGAGCCGGGTCACCTGTGTTCTGAGTGCACAGTATCGTGCTGGCTAAGGCCCTCTGGCCCTCGTCAGATTGTCACTCTCACTGAAGCCAAGTCCTCACCTGATGGCACCGCCTCCCCTGTGGCCTCTCCTCTCACGTGACTCGGACCTCCTGGGTCCTTAACTGCTCTATGGCCCTCTTCCTTTCTTCTCCAGCTTTGAAAACCAGGCCCTTAAATTATGCCACTTACTCATATGTCTTCTTAAAGGTTTGATTCCTGTTTCAAGGAATTCCCTCTCATTTCACATTATAATGACACCCAGCATTTGACACATTCTCGGAAATGAGGCTTCCTCACCTGGGTCTCCCCGATTACAACAATGAAAAATGCTATGACTTAAATTATTTTTTAAGATTATTTTGCATTTTCATTTTGTGATAATACAGGATATGTGGGGTTACTCCTAGATTTGACTTTATGAAGCAGAATTTGCAATGTGAGGAAGAATGTAAACTATTCCAAGTGAAATTATCTATACTTGGACACTGGGGAGAAATACATTCAGCTGCACACACACAGAAATGCCGCACTGAGGTGGCACATGCACGACGTGCCTGTCTTAGCAGAGCCGGTACTAGAAGGGCCACACATGCCTGGGCACCAGGGGTGCCACCTGCCAGAGCTGATGTGCAAACACTGCCTCACTGGCCTCAGCGGGAGCAAGTCACGATTCAGTTCCCAAATCCTGACTGAGCCCAGCTCCTGTAGGTGCCCGTCCTTGATGTGACTGTTTCAAAGAAACCTTGTTGGCACCAACTCTTAGGATCATCTTCTCCCACATTCCTTCCCAGTTGCTTAAGGCCAAACAGCTTAGAATAAATAAAATAGCAGGACATGGAATGACTAGATTGATGAGAAAACTCGGTGGCCATGAATGAACAGGCGACCAACCCGCGCGTCCAAGATGCTGGCCGCTTTGTGGTGGGTTTCAGATCAGAATTAGGCTCCTTGCACCACTGGGGCTGCTGCGTATGAGGAGCTGGAGGTAGGCACAGCATTTCATAGGGGGAAAGATAACCGCACTTGTTCTCAACCACCCGCTCTGGGGACCTGGAAGCATTTTGCTGTCACAAGTGGGGGAAAGTGTTGGATAGTGGCTAGTGGTAACAGATGTGGCTAAAAATTTGAAACAAATAATTATTTGGCCCAAAATGTCAACAGTGCTGAGACTGAGAAACCCTGACTTAGCCTAAAACATCAGGGAGAACACAAGATATCACTTGAAAATGGCC
The DNA here is from genome assembly GCF_040802235.1 of Manis javanica. Classification (NCBI taxonomy): domain Eukaryota; kingdom Metazoa; phylum Chordata; class Mammalia; order Pholidota; family Manidae; genus Manis; species Manis javanica. The sequence goes on from NC_133164.1 coordinate 123,696,170, forward strand.
CAGAAAGGCGTGAATGAAAAGGAACTTGTACCTGAAAGAGGAACATGTGGGGATACGGAGGGGGTGGAGGCACCTGATACGGACAGCAGGGGTCATTGATGGAGAACGAGGTAACTCAAAGTAGGAGAACGGCAGCACACGTGGGGACCCTGATTAGAACACCTTCGGAAAGGTGTTCGAAGCCTTGGGGGCGTTATGTTGTTCAAACACTCATCTCACTGGGCTCCAATTCAAAGACTTCTAAAAGATTTTCAACCTCACTAATCACCAGAGAAATTCATATCAAGACTATGATGAGATACCACTTCAAACCCATTAGGATGGCTGCTATTAAGAAGAAATAATCAGAAAAAGGCAAATGCTGGCGAGGGCATGGAGACACGGGAACGCTGAGCTCTGCAGGTGGGATATGAAATGTTGTTGCCGCTATGAAAAGCCGTGTTGCGGTTCCTCAGAAACTTAAAAGTGGAATTACGATGTGATCCAGCAATCCCACTTCTGGGTCTATACCCAACAGAATTGAAAGCAGGGTCTTGAAGAGATATTCGCACATCTGTGTTCACTGCAGCCAAAGGTACAGACCAACTAAGTGTCCATCGACGGTGAATGAATACCAGCGGCAAATCCATAGAGCGGAATGTCACTCAGCCTTAGAAGCTAAAGAAATCTTGTCACGGGCTACAGGGATGAACCTTGAGCACAGCCTGCTGAATGAAGTAAGCCAGTCACAAAGACAAGCGCCACGTAACCCCACTTACCAGGGGATGTGGAGCCGTCATGGAGGCCGAGTGTAGAGTAGGGGCCCCAGCAGTTAGGGGGAGAGAACAGGGAGACGGGCCGACGTGTGCGTATGTTCATACTGACAAGCTGAACTTTTTAGGGAGATCTCTCTCACGCCACTGGGAATATATCTAACACAACCCAAGTGTACACTTCAAAATGATCAAGAGAGTCAGTCTTATGTTACTTGTTTTCTGCCATAGAAAAAAAAGTTCTTCATTTGATATTAGTGACCCAGCATATTGAGGGTCCCTAGCACATCAGGTGTGAGCCTAACGCTGTGGCCGAAATAGCCACCGGGGCTCAGTCACTTTGATCCATTCAGCAAATATATGTGCTGTGACAGCAGGCTGAGGCCACTGTGTCCCACTCTAGGCGTATTATTATCACCTGAAAGAGGCGTCTGTCGGCAGCAACCTTCAGCCTGGTAAGAAGCCCGAAGAGAAAGCACCCCCCACTCATGTACCTTCACTGCAGCAGAGCTACTAAGACGAGGGCCTGGGTGTATCGGGTCTTGCGGTGGGACGTGGGGTTGCAGGTGCTCTGGACTGGGAAGTCCTCCTGTGAGAAGACCCACCTCCCAGCAGAGCAGCCACTCCCGAACGGAGCTTTGAGAGAATCTAAACAAGTGACCTTATGACCCCTCTATCCTCACTGGAATGACACAGCCTCAAGTGCAGCTCACCCTATATAATTTTTCTCTGTGCTTCTGTAGGCTTCTGACACTTCTACACAGCACAATACGTGCAGCCCATTATCCATTTTCCCTTAAGGAGCTGCAGTGTGTTTCTGTCATATGCAGGTCTGGTAAGAGACCCATTTCCTTAGCACAGTGAACAGCCCTGACTCGGGAGCCTTGTGTCCGGTCTTCTTCTTGGATGACTTTCCTGGCCTATGTCTGGTGTGCCTACCCCAGGGATGTCCATTCAGGCACTGATGTCCTGGACGTAGGAGCAGGGTGACAGGGAGCAGCCCCAAACTCCCACTGGAAGACAAGGAGGGGTGCGGGCATGCAGGCCGGAGGGCGTGGGGTCCACGGTTGCCCAGCTGCACTCGGACAAGTGTGGGGCACACTGGAGGGGCCTCTGTAGCCATTGCTGAGACATGTTCTGGGTTTGCAGTGAGAAGCTGGCTGTTCCTGGTCACCGAGCAGCTGCTTGGATGCGAGAGCTCCCACTCTGACTCCCACGGGTGTTTCCACGTGGCCCCTCGCTTTCTGTTGCTGAGGAGGCCTGCCCAGCCCTGGCTTCCCTTGGAGGGTGCCCCTGCACACCCTCTCGGGGAGCTCAGGCCCTTTGTGCATGCGCAATGCAGGTTTCAAAACATAAAAAGTAGTAATGAGTCAGGTGCTCTCAAGGCCTGGCACAGATTCTGATGACTCCCCAGACCTGGTGCTAATTTTTTCTTACAACTCCATTACATTCCTAATCACTGAGGGATTGGGCATCCTGTCCTACCAAGTGCAGCCCTGGAAACAGCTCACTTAGGACCCTGATGGAGAGACTCAGCGCCCGGTTGCCTAAGGTAACCTTAGCTAAACCCTCATTCAACTGCTCGGCAGTGCCACACAACAGCCTGGCAGAGCTGCATTGAAGACAGGCCCTCTCCATGTCAGGTGGCCACCTCTCATGAGCACTTTATTACTGACAATTCAAAATAATAACAAACTTTCCAAGAATTCTTCTAAAAGCTGTCAATTTGTCATTTTTGAAACTGCTGAAAACTCCCTTAGGGAAGGAGGACTGGGACTGGGGAGCGGGGTAGCTGGCTGGGCAGAGAGGTCGGGACGTCCGCAGGAGCCAGGCTGGCCCGGAGGGGCCTACGCCGACCACTCCCACCCCCAGGGAGCTGGTGGAGCCGCCCCCTTGTGCCACAGCCCGCTGAGGCCCCCGCCAGGCCCTGCTGTCCCGGAACCACACTTTTCTCCTGGCTGCCTGTCCTTTAGCAACTACATAAGGTCATTTTTCAAATCATGATTGAAAACAGTTTAAAATTAATAGAAAATGCAAGGTGTATTTGTTTTCAGTCTATTTCCCTAAGCAAGGTTAAATTTAATGGCACATTAAATGGATTCAGTAAATGACTTTGTTATAATTAATGGCAATACAGACATGTGTATAGAACAGATGTAGAATTTCTTTAATAAGTTTACAATGTGAATTCAAACTTTGCTGGGTAGCTTTTTACTATAATTCTGTGTGTGTGTGTCTGTATGTGTGTGTGTTTCTCCGTGTGCCTGTGTGTGTGCCTACTTGTCTCTGTCTGTGTGTGTGTGAGAGAGAGAGAGAGAGACGCTCTCAGACCAAGTCCACGTCCGTCCGTCTGTCTCCCTTCTGTGCTCTCAGACCCCACTTGCTCCCTTGCTAGACACCTGTCTCACCATGATTTCCATGGCTTACCTCATTACTATAAATCATCTGGTACAAAGTCAAACCTGATAAATTAAAGACCAAAAAGTAAAAGCAGGGACGTGGCTAGCTGCATTCTTCCGTGGTGAATTACAATTAGCAAACAGAGGAATACATGACCCTTCATTGTTCCTATAATAATAATAAAACAGGACGCAGCCTACTCCGAGGATTTCCGGGTAATCAGCCATGTCCACGTGCAGTCTTTGTTCAGCCGGCCTCACACTGTCCTCTTCCCCGGGAGCTTGTTTATCGTGGTCTCCTCAAAGCCCAGAAGCCCATAGGTCAGAGAACAGGGTTTTGATGGATTATGGGATTGTAACTGTCCCTGCCAGTTGACAGCTTTTATTGGCCGGGAGGATGAGCCTGTAAACCTTTATATAATTATTGTATTAAAGGCACTGTGCCTCTGTGTTGCTGGCGCTTGTTCAGGGATCAATGTGAAGATAATTTCAAAAATGAATAGTTAAGTATTGATCGTCCCACGGTGGAGCCTTATCGGGGGCTGAGGCCGGGGACTGCAGATTATAACTTCAATGTCATTTATGACGATATGATGCGTAGTGCCGAACACCAATTTAAACAAAGGGCTGATTTAATTCACAGTGGATTTTTGTAGTGTGATGGGTAATAAATCACAATCTATGTAATTTTTAGAAATGAACACATGTTGGCAGTAGTTCAGGGCAGCTCCTAAGAGATCTGGAAATGACCAGGGAGGGGAGTGTCGCCGAGAACCCCTTCTGAATGATTGGGCTCTGCTTGGTTCTGGCATTCACATGACCTTGGGGTCCCTGCTGGCAGCTGCTGGTTAATTTTCTTCACTGAGGACACAGTTTAACTTTCTATCTGTCTGCCAATTACCTGACATTTTCAACTTATCACCTTCTATTTTTTAAATGATTGGAGGCGCATCCACATTTTGACATTTTTTTTAAAGCAAGTATTCATTTTGTTTGCTGCTGAAGCACCTCTCTGTCACCACTGCAGTGTCTCTTTCCTCGAAAAAAAATTAGCACCAGTTTATGTGACCATGTAAAGAAAACATCCAACTATTTTTATTGCTATTTATAACACATCCTGGGCTAGGGGCTGTCAACATTTGGTGCAGGACGCCTGCGCGGGGACTCAGCAGCGGCCTCTTGGGGAAATGGTACTTAGCCATGCATGTTTGAAGAGGGTCTTACTCTTTAAAAACAAGCCATCGTAAAGTAAATCGTTAAGGAATATCGGAACAACACGAGTAGACTGACGAAGCTCTCTAAAAGAGGAAAAATTGCAATAGTGGCCACGAAGTATAACTTGCTGATTTTGGTTATTATATTTCTAACGACATGTTTTACAGGCATTCATTTCAGGTGAAGGAAATTAAGGTGTTTCGAGGCCACTGAATGCAGAGCCCTAGGAAAGAGTATTAAAGGATTAGAAACTAAAAATAGAATCTAGGCTGGGTCTGCAAGAGGCAAGTGTTGTCCTGGATCCACAGCGACATGTAACATGGAGAAGAGGCGGCAGCCGCGGCCCCCGCTCCCCCAGGCGCCTGCCCAGGCCCTGCCTCTGCCCCTGTTTCCCCTGTCTGAGCAGCATTTGGAGGGAGGGCCCTGGGCACCTCTGTCCCAGGTAAATGAAGTCATCTCATGTCCAAGGTCAACTTTATCATAAATAATTCAGACCTAGCAAACAAGGGCCTGCTGCTGGAGAATGCTCTCTCCTCTTACAGCGTCATGAGCACAGCCGCATCCCCCCCCCCACCGATTCTGCAGCTCTAGCTTAGAGCTCAGAGGCCTTCGCCCCAGCAAGTCAGCAACTAGAGGAACTCCGGGGTAGCACTGTCTCTTCATTTGTCTCCTTACTTTATTCACATCTTTAATCTACTAGTTTCTAAAAATGGTCATGAAGTCTTGAACTTTCTATTTTCCTGCCAACTGATGGTGAAAACACTTGTTTCATTTTACATAATTCACTAAATCGTTTAAAGAAATTGTTCTTGTCAGTGTCAGTGTGAGCAGAGGCCGTCCCCCCGCCCACCCAACATTCAGTGCGTGACAAAATGCTCTGGTTTGTGCTAATTATCTTAGACCACCCCCCAAGCCCTCGGGCACATTTGCTCGGTCCCTGCACCTCTCCAGGCTCTTGCCCTCCCCGCGTCAGTGACAGCCCCTTGTGACCATGGAGAACCCTGCTGTGATCCCCTGTCTTTCCTTGTCTGCCCCTCTAACCTCCATGCAAAGCATCAGCCCCCCCTCCCATTCTGTCACACCCAAAGCACATGTACAATCCTCGAGGTGAGCCCTGCGGTCTTTTGGGTCACATGACACCCCAGCAGCAGACAGGAGCTCCATCCTGTGCCCCCACCTTCACTGGGCCTGGCTCCCAGATACCCCAGTGCCCAGATCCGCCCCTCCTGCCCCATGTGGCGGCCCAGCTGGCCTGCCCTGCTGCAGCAGGAGCCCCTGGGGATAATTCCAGGGAGCGCGGCTCCCCCTTCACATAAAGCTGTATGTCCTCTAGCTTTGATTTTTGACTTGTGGTCTAGAGTTTGACTTTTTATCATCAAAAATGTTGAAATAAATTCACTGCAACAGACATTTACAGAATCCCTACTGCACAGGGGTGCAATGCTGAAGTGAAAGGGATGCGAGCAGGCCCCGTCAGGCACAGAGTGCAGGAGACAGGTGGGGGCCTGTGAGCACTGCCTGGCCTCGGGGAGGGCGTGCCCAGGACTCTGCCTGCTGGTGTCGCCGCTTAGTCCAGCTCCCAGGCTGGGTCGAGCTTCTCGGGGAGCAGTGGGGACAGTGACGACGGGCTGGTGCGCGCACAGAGGGAAAGGCCCTCAGTCAGGAGAGAATGGCGCGTAGCAAGATGTGAAGTCATGAAACTGCACCCAAACTGGGGAGGGGACACAGGGGTCTTGGGACCGAGAGATGGGAGGGGGACTGTGGAGCCCAGCCTTCAGGTATGGAAGAGGCCAAGGTGACCTTTAGGGACAAGGGTTATTCTTAATCTCACAGTTTCTATATTCTGTTGTTCTGATGAATTATCCATTTAATAGCTCCGTAAGCAATCATTTTGGAAAGTTATACCAATAAAATACTATAGTCTTTAAATTTTCCCCAATTTAAGGCCTCATTACCTCCTGTAATAAGGATACAGTTACATTCATAGCACTCTCTGTACTGTACTTAAGAGCCAGTGCACATTTAATGAGGAAAATGCCTTTCGAATCATGAGTTTCCTAAAATGTTTCTAATGTTTCATTTCTAATGATAATAGGAGTGGAAGTGCACCTAACTGACTTTTCAACCTGAATGCAGCGTTTCCTCTCTGAAATTAGAAATGCAAATTATATGAAAAAACCCTCTGCTGTCTCTTGTATGTGTGGCTCATTTTGTTCACCTTGAGTTCAGTACATTCTTGATCCCCTGTCCTGGGAGAACGTGTAACAGGAAGATAACTACGTGAAGGATTTACTTCAAGTAACAACATAATAATTTCACCTCAAAGCATAACTGTAAGAAATAGCAGTTCTAGATCTTTCAAATGACTTAGCTTGCATTAACAGTAATTTATATAATAACTAGTATTTTTAGGATTTTATGATATTTTATGATTTCAAGGTACTGTCTCTTAACTTTGCAATAAAAGGAATCTTGCCCTTTTATTATTATTGCTATTATTAAGAATGGCAGTATTTCCTATTTATTAAACATTTCTAAATATGAACCAGACACGGTGACAAAGGTTTCCATAAACCACCCCTTTCCAGTCACCTGTTGACGCAGTGGCTGCAATTATTCCCTTTTCACAGATGAATGAATAGAACCCCCAAAGGACAGTGACCGGCCCACGGACACCCTCCCCTTGGGATCAGGCGAGACCTGCCTCAGGTCGGCCTCACTCCAGAGTTAAGGCCTCAATTTAATTGAAGCCTCCAAGAAGCATTATTTTTCGTCTAAGTGATTACAGTGTGAACAATTTTAGGCAAATAAGGGTTTACCTAATCTTTTGAGACCTCTTACAATGGAGATTTCATTGTATTTCTTCAATATCTCTTCCAAAATTATCAACCATCTTACTCAGGAAAAAGAACAACAAAGTTTTGCCTTACGTTTGAACGAGCAGGTTAAATACAGACCCGCGAAATCCCATCTGCCCCTCATCAATGACTGTCTGAGCTGTGGGGTCTCCACTGATTCGTAAAACAAAACACTTGTCAACCAGATTCCCGTGCCTCATCCCGAGGCGGCAGAGAGCCCTCCTGAGAGCTCCCGGCGCCACGACTGACGGTGCTGGGCTCGCACTGCCCGCGCTCCTGCTCCCCCGGCCTCTCTGCGGCCTCTCCCTGGCCTGCCTCACTCCTCCTGTGAAGAAATCCCTCTGCCCGACCCTCGGCCAGCTGGGGGCCTGTGTAGGTCTAAACACCACTGCCTCCTGCTGTAGGTCCACGCGGCCACCCCTCATCCCCTCAGTGATCCTCCACAATCCAGCCTCGCCTACAGTGTGAATTTGCTCTTATTGGACACTGACCTGTATCCACATAAGAAATGCTGCTCAATTAGTGCCCCTTTTATTAAGCAAGCTGCTTCTCTTCTCAGGCTAAATGGTCCCACTCCTACCTGTGGGCCACAGATGCCCACTGTCCCTCTCCTTCCAAGCTGCCACCAAGCGTGGATTTGGAAATTTTGGAAGGCTTGTGAACAATTATTTTAAAAGGCTATGGATTTGACACATGAAAAGGTAACAGAGAAGGTGGTCTTGATGTCCTACAGCAGAAGCTCTGCACAGCTACCCCGCCTTCCACCCCGCCTTCCCTCTAAATGCTCAGCAGAGTGGATGTGAGTAGCAGGGAGGGAATCCAACCCTCTACCACAAAGAACCGAAGCTAAATGCAAGTTATCAGACAAATGGCCCCATCAGGGCGCTGCTCAAGCCCGGAGTGAATGCCCTGCATGGATGCAAGCATGCATGCGCGTGGTTCCTGCTCATTTGTGTTAGTGGAAGGGGTCAGAGATGCGGATAAATCAATGTATCCGACTATTCTAAAATAATTACTATTGATCCATGGAAGACTGGAATTCTTGCCTTTACATTTGAGTATCGATATATATGACACCCCGAAGTCCAGAGTCTTTGAAGGAAAGTGATGCTGACGCCTTCTAAAGATGCCCCTCTGAAGCGCACTGCAGATGCTCTGGTCTCTGAGCCCCGTCTCACCTCCCTTCTCTCCTCAGCTGGCAGAAAGGACCAGCTCTTAGGATACGCTGGGACTTCTAAGTCACGGTTCCTGCCAGAAATGCATGGCCCATCCCTCCAGGCAGTCTGGAGTGGGAGGCTCTGCGCGGGTGTGGGCCAGCGGGAGCGCTGGGCTAGTAGGACGGGCAGCAGCTGCCACGTCTAGGCCTGTGAAGGCCTGTGAAGGAAGCGCCCTGGCCCCACGCAGGTCACGGGGATGGGCAGCCCCCGGGCTGTGGTGCTCAGGGACGGTGGGCAGCTGCATGGGTTCCCGTAGTGGGAGCTGAGGAAGCAGGCCCCGCCTCTGCCCTCCTCGCGCAGGGTCCCCCTCTGAATCCTGCCTGGGGGCCCATTAGCCCCAGACGGAGCCCACCCAGCCAGCCTGAGGGGGGAAAGGAAGACGGCCACCAACTGGAGACCCTGGGCAGGTGTCAGCACCTCGGCAAAGTGAAGCGGGCAGGACCCCAAGGCTTCAGAGCTCACCCCTGAATAAAGGAGGAGCCCATGGGCACGTCCCTGACCACAGAGCTGACTCGCCTTCGTGTGAGGGACTGAGGCGGGCATGGGGAGAGCGCCCTTGAGGCGGGGGAGGCACGGAGGTCCTAGAGGAAAGTCCTCCGGCTGAGGAGCTAACGGAGCACCTGTGAGCGACGAAGGGAGCAGGAGGCCACGTGGCTGGGAAGCTCTTGGAAGGCCTGGAAAACCACATTTCGTAGGCAAGAAGGGTTTCTAGGCAAAAGAATGGTGTTCTTCCTCCAGAAGGGGCTGCTCAGCAGCAAGGCCATGGGATGCGTGGAGGGGAGCACCCGTCGGAGTGACTGGAATTGTGCAGAATGAGACTTGAGAGCCTCAGGAGCTCTCAGACAGGAGGGAGGCCGCCCATGAGGGGGAAGGGCACGTGGCCAGGAGGGCGCAGGCTTCACGAGGGGCTCCCCGTCCTCACTGCCGCGCCGTTCAGCGGTGACAGGGGGAGGAGCCGGACCAGGAGGCAGGCGTGAGTTTGATTCCACATCTTTGCTCCTGATTGTACAACTGACACACATTTTAAGTGATCTACAACATATAGCAAAGCACAAGCAAGACACTTATAAAATGACCATAACTAGCCTCTAAGAGATAACCACTGGCTTTTGCCACTTCTAAAATGTTCATTGAGTATTAAATATTATGTATCTGTTTGTTGCAGATATAATTTTCTATGTAGGAACTATATAACATGGTCCTGACACCTAAAAGCCACCAAGTAACTTTAGCTGTAAGTAAATTGCTTTTGCAGAAATTTAGATAATATATCTTACATAAGTAACATCGAATTATACAATTACAAGTATATATATATAATTATTCAATTGTACTTATACAATTATATATATTACCTAAATTTCTGCAAATGAAATGTATTTATATATATTATAGATGTAATATATTTATTTATTTATATGTATATAAATCATCTAAATATATATGATATATATATATATATATATACACACGCACACAGAAGTATGACCTAAAACATAGCAACATTTTTTCATGCCAGTTAATATTCTCGTATATATTCATTTAGTCCCACAATATTCTAAAATACCATAATTTTTAATCATTCTTTATTCCTGGACATTTTAAGTTGTTTCTAATTTTTGTCATTACAATTACAGTAGCTGTTTTATGGAGGAAGCTGTGGTACATGTATGATGTTTTGTTTAGTGGAAAGTGAAATGAGTCTGGTGTGCACTGAGCCTCCTCACCTGGAAGGCCGTCCGGAACGGCCCATGTGCTGAGGCTGCGTCTCATGTACCTGATCTTCCCATCACTGCCTTTTTTTTCTGGAGAGAGCTCAAGAAAGCCTGGAAAATGGCTGGTTATCTAGATGGAGGTGTACGGATCAAGAGTGGGTAGCAGAAGGCCCTGGGCGGCGCTCCCTGTGCTGTGAAGAGGGCGGCTAAGGCGGAGGCAGATGAGGAGGCGGGCACCACGCTGTGGAGAGCTTGAGCGGGCATCGCCTTCTCAGGGCAAACGTCGCTTCCTTTCCCTCTCAGGACAGAACTGGGCTGGAAAGGCAGGTTTAGGGGTGTCAGGCTGTAGGTGCTGGTCAGAGCAGAGCCAGAGTGGGGTGACGCCACGCACTGAGAGAGCGCCGGACAGGGAGGCGACTTCAGGGTCAAGCCAGAGCAACAGCTCATAAGGACCCAAAGGGGACAAGAGCCAAAGGACAAGGTCATTTGGCCAAGCATTTTCAGGCTTAGAATATTTACCTACATGGGATTTTCCCCAAAGGCGTTTTTAATACTATTAGATGCACTGATTTCCAAAAACAGTACTTCAGAGACATGCTTGAGTCACAGCTCTCTCCTGCTATTGACACTCCTCAATACCCAGGGCCTGGAGCCACCCCTGGAAACTGCACGGACATCCTGTGCCCAGAGCACACCAGAGGCGGACTGAGCACAAGGTAAGCGCAGAGGTTGTGGAAAGGTGGGCTGCAGACCACCCTCCTCCGCTGTCCGCTGAGTGTTCACCAGGAGCAGCCCACTGCAGCCTGAGGAACAGTATTTCCTGCTGCCAAGACGTGAATGAGCTAATTGTGTTTTAAACAGTTCACCTTACAAAGAATTTTCTTTCTTCGTGTGAAAAGAGCTGTGATTCATTAATTTTCCTTTCTATTATTTGCTATAGACTTTCTCTAGCATCTTCTTCATAAATCACCTCTCTATTGAAACGAATCCTGAAATCACAATGTAATTAGTGTGGATTGCAGGACATGGGTGAGCTAAAACAAGCCCATTTACAGTATCTTGGCAGGACACTTCCAGCAGGCAGCGAGGGAGCCTCCGCGGAGGGTGTCCAGGACAGCGTCTCTCACCTTGGCAGACAGTTCCACATAAAAGGTGACACCACCGGGCAGCCGGCACGGAGAAAGATTGCTGGGAGAGGTTCCAAGAACTAAATTAGTAAGGGAACTCAATTATCTTGCTCCTTCCTTCCTCTGGTCAGTATCCCCATTGAACAGAAGCAAAACTCAGCATTTTTATAAATGTACTGCTCCGGACCTAGGAGGGCTCTTTCCTTGACCATCTATCTACAAATGTAAGGGCCATTTTTTCTTTAGATTTAGAGAGAGATACGCCACTCTCATAAAAATGTAAATATCCATACCTTCACTTTTTTTAAAGCAGCCAATTTTGATTATTTTTCCAACTTGAAAAATGGAAACAAAGAAATTTTTAAAGAAATGAATAGTATAGGCAATTCACTCAGCTATATATCAAAATGCTGCAGAATGCTCCGTAATATTGACCAGGTGTATTCCTACATAAACATGTCCCATGTATGTGTCATAACATAGAAGGGTGAGAACATTCTTCAGGTCAAGGATAAAAATCTTACGAAGATACAGAAAACATGATCAAATTTTTTTCTGGAAAACATTCATGAGAAGTGATATTTAAAGAGGAGGAAACCCATTTTCTTTAAGATTGCAAATCTACTATTTTACAGTATTTTCAAATTGTCTTAAACCTCATGTGGGAAGAGAAGGGATCCTGCAGAATTTACCTTTTGCTGCTATTTGGTCTGCATTCCCTGACTTCTTTGCTCAACTTTGAATTAGAGTTGGTAGAATCTTAGATTTTAAACCATGTTGCTTGTAATCTAAAGAAAAGCAAAGGCAATTTGTTGGAAAATTATCTATAGCAGCCATTTTCTTTTTCCATTTTAGGCTGGCTATGTGTGTGGGCAGATTTGGTTTTGAGTGGGGTTGACTCATGTCTGTGGAGCTGCGGCTCATGGTGAATGTCCGGGTAAGAGCCAGAGAGCTCAGTGCTGGCTCGGAAAGCTGGGGGGCCATTCTTTTCCACCCACCTCTGAGTTACAGAGCCAGATGGGGCGCTTTCCAGCTCTGGACACGCCAGATGATTTTTCCTGTTAGTTAGTTGGATACGACCTTTAATCTTTGAGTCATGACGGATGCCACGACTAACTCTGAAAAGACCTGATAATGTTGAAGGCAAATAAAAGAGAAAAGCTAAAGCCTGGAAAATGTGTCCCCCTCTTAATTAGCCCGCTTCATAACGGAAAGGCTGCAGTATGGATTGGGGCATTGATTGCTTAGAAAAAAAGTATTAATTTCAGAGCTTAGAAGAATGTTTGTTAAGAAGACTGATGCTGAACTTCCTAATCTTTAAGTTTTATGTTGTTTGTGAAATCTGGTAATTCCCTTTGTGTATGTCATATATTTAAGGCAGTTTGTGAAGGCCACGACATAAAATAATAACCCTTTGGGTGATATTTCTCTAGTTTTGTTGTACTCTGAGAATCATGATATGGCTTGAGGCAAAAAATATAATCATAGCTATGAAAATCAAAACAAAAAATACCACAAGGAATGTTTTCAGTAAGACACGTGTAATAGTCACTCTTGTAGAGCCTGGTTCGGGGCACCAGTTCAGTGTCTAAAACACGTGTACATGGATGGCTACAAGTGCTCCTTGCGGCTGTATAGACTTACTGCATACTCGACTGTCGTGTTCACCTCTGTGTGTGTGTATTTTTGTGCATTTCTCACACAGACCGCTCAAGCACACACAGATGTGCCCGTTGCCAGAGGTGGCTCCCTGTTCATCTTCACACGCAGTAGTTATCTGTCTGCAGACCTGACTGTGTGCTTGCCATATCATTACTAGCTCAGGGGGAATCATTCAAACCAATGCAATTTGCTCAATATTGGTCAGTTTGACTCCTGACCCTGCTCCCTCGGCAGCGTATCCTTGGCAACCCTCGTCGTGTGTTAAGTCAGGGTGTGCTCATTGGTCTCAACTGTGACAGCTTGCTCAAGGCTGCTCAACATAGCCTGGTCTTCTCACAGAAAATTAGGAATCCGATAATATATCATATTCTGATCAGACTGGTATTTACACCAGGAAAGCCACAGTTGTGGGGGGTGGCTTCCAGGCACCACGGCAGGATCCACAGCCCTTTGGTTAGTTTCCTGCACAAACCACGCGATGGGAGTTGTTTTCTTTGTTATTTTATTTGGGGGAAGGAGGACGGGTAGAGGATGTTGTATCATCTGTTTGTGAGATCACGTCATCAGGGATGTACCGAGCTGCTTCAGAAACTGGCAAACTGGGCCAGAAAATCACATGGAAAATACCTCTCAGAAAATATCAGAATGTTTGCATTTTCATATTTTAAATGAACTTAATTATACAGAGAAGGCACATGGTGTCTATATGTATAACTGGGAAACTGCAAAAACAGGCAACCGGTAGGTACAGGATGTAATGTCGGAATCACCAAGAAAATTCTGAAAATTCCACCTATATAGAGGCTGTTGGTGCTAAATAAGGACTCAGTCTCAGTGTGATGTGTCTGTAGCTGTGACACATTTCCTAGTAAACTGTGGGAGTCAGAAATGATGAATTATTATGGAAGAAATAGCAGGATCTGCCCTCACAGAAAACAGTTGTCTCCACCCCCCAGATATCATAGGAAAGAAACCTTGCTTAGTTGAGGCTGAAAACTGTTCGACTTTCATGCTTATTTCCTTTCTTAAGAGTTAGAATAAGGATGCTGGTTCTTGCAAAACCAAACAGCCCTGAAGAAGGTCAGCAGAGTCCTGACCAGCAGGGACCAGGTTCCTGATCAGCTCAGAGGAGCACCAGGCGGGGGCACCGCCCAGCGACCCCCCCTGGGAACACGGCAACTGGGGGCTCCGCTGTCCCCCATGCACCTCCTGGGCGTGGGCTGGGCTTCCTAGAGAGCCTTGAAGTCCCTCCCAAGGCAGAAGCGGGTCCCTGCCAGCTCTGCAGCCTGTCAGCCCCCAGAGCTGCGGGGGTGACCCCCGGATGGATCAGCGGGGGAGATTTGGGGCGCTGCTTTAGCGTTTAGCAAATCTAGCTGATACTTGCTGCGGAGCCCCGTCCTTTTGACCCCGCAGCGCATGGGCGACACTTGTGGGGTCTGAAGCCTCTGCAGGCTTTGGCCCTGCCCGCTGCTCGCTCCGCCGGGGTCGCGAAGCTGGGGGGCCCCTGCCTGGCCTCACCTGGAACATGAACGCGGCCCGGAGGCTCTCCGGCTGGCTGTCACCCTGGCCGTCTGCATCCTGCTCTTTCATGCCCCCTCCCTCTGCTCCCTTCACCTCTCTTCCTCCCGAGCCACTTTGCATTTCCACGGACGCAGGAGGAGGCTGCGGGAGCCCCGTCCAGCCGCAGGCAGCCCTGCCCGCTCCGGCTGCCGCCAGGGTGACCTGGCCCTGCAGCCCCCGATGGCACTCCGTCGGCCGCCCCGGGTCCTCTGCCCACCCCTGCTCCCTTCCAGCTGCTGCTCCCTCAGCCCGTTGCCCCCTGCCCTTTCCCAGCTCTGTGCCCAGGAGTCACGTCCTTGGGGAAGTCGGCCCTGACCCGGCCCCTGCCAGCACCCCGCTCAGCATACCAGGCTTCTTGTCCACGTCGGCTCATCCCTGGCTCTCCTCCTGGGACACGCCGAGACCCCGTAGACCTGCGTGGCTGGCTAGTGGCGGCCCTCCCCCAGGGCGGAAGGCAGGGGCACAGACAGCCGTGTTCCCCTTCATCCCGAGGCGGAGAGACTGCCGCAGTGGGGCACAAAATAGGGTCTCTGTCCAAAAGCATCAGAGGAAAGCCTCCGTTTCTCCTCTCTCCCTGCCCATTTCCCCGTCGCAGGCTCCATGTGCTTTGTCTGGGAGAACGTCACCCGGCCAGGCACACCTGGGCCCAGATGCCAGTGAGGGTGCTCTCTGGTCCCCTGGCCTGTCTCCATCTTCAGTTGTTAAAAGCATCATCCATATTTCCAAGTAAAATCTTCTGAGAGGCAGGGGATGGGTGGCTACGGGGCGGGGCGGGGGGGGCAGCGCTGCTCACAGGGGGAGCAGGGCTGGGCTCCCTCTGTGCCTGGCCTGGTTCTGGAAGGGGTAGCGGCTGGACAGGGTTTTCTACAGGTACCTAAGCCGGGCCAGGGGTGACCAGCCTCTGTAGGGTGGTTTTGACTCATTTTTTAAACACATTCATTATTTGTTTCATGATTAAAATAAAACATGCGTATAACTTCTAAACAAAGTGACTTCCCAAGTGTAAATAGTGCATAAGCTTCTGTTTTGTGTTGGAAACTATCTTTGCAGCCATAGAGCCCTGTTAGGATTCACTAACAAAATAGCTACTATGTTTTTGAGCTTCTACGGTAAATAAGACTGAGAGTTACAGAAAAGAGAAGCTGGATCTTTGCCCTCAAGGAGCTGATATTTTACTATAAATCCTACTACAAATTTCATTCTTCTCTCATTTCATTTTATCCATTACTCTTATACATACTGGGAATAAAACTTTCTCTCTAAAAATCTACATCGTTGGTAAATTTCTTTGGCTGAAAAAAGTTCACATTTTTAAAAAATCAAGTAAACATTTCTGGGAGGCCTAAGTTACTTTGAAAGCAGAAGTCTTTTGACTAAGGTCATGGTAAGTCACAGTGACCCTTTTTTATTCTTTCAACAAAAAAGAAACCCACAAAGAAACAACAAAATTGCATGGCATCCATAAAATGACAGAAATTATCTGTAAAATCATACACGTGCGAATCATAAACAAATTGAGACTCACAAAATAGACACACACACACTTGCTGGGAGGGAGCAGGCTGCTCGTTTTTCACAAAAACACACATCCCCTGGACACAGTCCTGCCCAGACCTGTTGTCACCTCTGTGTCCTGTGAATGGAACCGTAACTGCCCCCTGTGAAAGTTAAGTCACCGGAGAACCAAGCGGTAGAATGTGCAGTTCACCCCAGCAAAGGCCCTGCGCGGGCTGGAAGGCCCTGGGTGTGCAACCTGGGCTAGAAGCGCCCATCAGAACTCCCATTGCAGCGGTACGAGCTGCAGGTGCTGCGGCGCTGCGTGACCCTGATGGGTCCCGAACGGGACGGAGCTGCGAGCCGGCAGCCTTCCCTCCGACCTGCTGGGAGGCGCACGCTGCTGCCGGAGATGTTGATTCATTGTTGAAGAACGAGAGCAGAAACCCAGGAACATGCACACTTAAAGGAAAGAGCAGAATACTGAAAAGGACTAAACTTCAAGCAGTTGCAGATGGAGGCTTTTCCTGCAGAATGAGGAGGAGACAGTAACTTGCTCTAAACCTAGAGTGTCTACAAGGAGAACCTGCAGCTCTCCTGGTTACAGTTATAGGAAGGAGCTCTCCTTCTTACAGGTTGTAGGAAGCATCTCTCTTTGTAGGAGGAGGGCTTTACAAGCCAGAATGTTACTTAGACTTTGTAGGTGCCACCTGGTTTTCTCAGAACCTGTGTGTGTGTGTGTGTGTGTGTGTGTGTGTGTGTGTGTGTGTGTGTGTGTGTGTGTGTGTGTGTGTGTGAATAAATCTTCTAGATGACCTTATAGATTACCTGGAGAGAAGACATCTCTCAGGTATAAAAAAGAGACTGCTGGCGGTTGCTCAGGACCTTGCTAGCCTGCTTCCATAACATTTTAGCCAAAAAGAAGAAGAAATATCTGATCCTTTTCCATAGGTTCAGATGAACTAAACCAAAAGAATTTTGTATTTCTCTTATAAATTTTTTAATACTTTTATTTCATCTAATTGATCAAAATCTCTGATCTAACTGAAAAGTGCACAAATTTATTTCTTTATATGTCTGAATTTGGTGAGTGGGTTATTAGTTTCATGGTCTAAATTAATTTTTAAGTTAATGACACAATATAAATATACTAGTCATTGGAATAATATAACCCATTATTGCATTACATAGTTTCAGACAGACTATTAGAATAAAAGTTCTGTAGCTATTAAACACATCTCATACGTACTTATGACTGGAGAAAACTTAAATTACTCGGTTCCTTTATAAATCATCCTAAAATTTTATGCACACATACAGACAGATGTATAATTTTTATGTCACATATAACATTGAAAGCAAACCTAAAAACCTATAACAAATACAATATTTTTATTTTTTTTCAGCTACAAGGAAATAACCAACAGGCTGCTAGTTTGGTTGACTCTTTGTTCAGCACTGTCCAAATGAATTCACAATAAAATAAGATTGCCCTTAACAATTCTAACTTGTCTGAAAAGATTGAACCGGGCAGATTACCTTTTCATCAACACACGCACATTTTCTGTGTCAGCCACCCAGACACACACACACAAAAACAAACTTGTAATGAGCGGGTGCTTTATCAGGCGCTTTCTCCATCCTTCATTAAACGACAGAAAATTGCTCTTTGCTGGGATTGTCAATGCCGCCTGCCCTCCCAGAAGCCCATTTGTTTCACATGCGAGCATCGGATATTGCAGGGGTTTGCAGATTTTAAGTGACAAATTGTGCCCGAGTTTGCGTTGCTCTGGGAGTTGTGTTTGTTTGGCTTCTTTGGGTTTTGTTTTGTGTGACTTCCCACGAGAGGGGATCACCCACAGCAGACGGGCATCTTTGTTTCCCACTGGGCACAACCAATCCTGTTGCACCTATGTACGGAGCGATCTTTCTGCTCCTGGAAGTGTATTCAAAAGGCTCTGTACCCTCAAAAAAATCTCTGTGCAAGGCGTAATATATGTGGCTAGTTTAGACTAAAAGCACAAACAAAATGGGAAGTGTGTAGTTTCATTGCCTTCCTCTGTTCTTCATTAAATCTTATTGAATTTGTCATCTTTTTTAATTGCACTGACCGCTAATGGCGGTGAAAGGGTTTTTTTTTTTAATGAGCTAAAAACTTAACAATTTGACCCCCTCTCACAGAGTAAACTCCTCTGGAGCTCTTCAGACAAAGAACTTAGAAATAACAGAAACAGGGCTGTGTCAGGGCAGCCTGTGGATGTAGGGGTGGGATCAATGTACATTATTGAGCGTTGCTTCGGCGTCACACTGAGGGTATAATGCATGGGGCCACGGCTTGTTTGAGTGGTCATCATTTATTCATACCTAAAGATTAACCACACAATATAATTGCTGAAATTCTATCACAAAGGTGAATGAATAGGTGGGACTTCAAGCTTACTTGGGGAAGGGTGTGGGGGGGGGTTGTACTGGAAAGAAGATGATAGCTTCCAATAAAGACGGAGCAGGGCTCACTGCAACATTTACACAATGCCCTGAATTTCCGTCCAAAGAAATGGAGACGATTTTCGGACCAAGCCTGCAGCGGGCCATGCCCTTTAATTGCCATTTACATAGCAGAGAATCATTAATTTCTAATTCACCTATTATTCACTCTCTTTAGCATGCTATGTCGATGTCTGTTTGGGGCAGTGAAATAAATGTGGTTTCTGCGGTACTTTAGTGACCTACCATTTTGTGATTTTTATATATGTATTTTATGCTTTTTTGAACTCAACTCACTTCTTTCTATGGGGAGAAAGCTCAGGGTTCTTGTTTAGATATGATTTATGGTGCTACATTAACCCTTCATTGACCTAGAAATGCCCTAATATTAAAACAGTTTGACACATAGAAAATCAAAAGCTCTTTTATTGAAAGTGCTGTTGTCCGCGTCATAAGCTCCCTCAATGTGCTGCCCCAGTCACATCGTCAATTTCTCGCTCCTATTGAGTTCTGTATTGAAAACCTAATGGACAGAATCCTTTGTCATTTCTGTCCCAGTGACCAGCAAATAGCTCAGAGAAACTCTGCCTTCACATCACTTCAGGCTTTTCTAACCGACACAGCCAGGAGAGCACGTTAGCGGTTTAGGCAAAAAGACTTATTGGAGGTTGCGGGCGGGCGTCACAGGCCCCTTTGTTCACTCACGGACTTGCAAAGCTGGGCCTTTGTTCTTCTTACTTTCTCGTCTTGGAGCTCACTTAAGTGACATGGCAGCTCCGGACAGGCCTCTACAAAGGACTTAGCTGCTTCTGACCCCACACGGGAGTATTTCTAGTAACTGAAGAATTCAACTTCTTTCTTTTAACTTTTAATGTTGATATAAATCCACATATTTCAATGACTCTGACACATTTGTAAGAACTTCAAGTTTGTTCAGAATGGCTTACTGATGAATACGCTACTAAGTGAACACAAGACTGTCTCCATAAGGAACATTTCAGCAACAGGCCGTATCCCCAAAAGATGTCCCCACACAGCTGCCCTGTGAAATCACGCTTTTAACACCACACACAGTCTTCCTGTGGACATTCAAATGCATATGCCTGGAGAGGAAGGAGTTCATATGTGGGAAGACAAAAACAGCATCCCAGCGGTGCCACACCCCATCTGACCCGACCTGCCTGAGGTCTCGGGGAGACGGCCCCATGGTGGACGGCCCCCTGGAACGGCTCACTGCCCAGCACTGGAGCGCGGGACACGGCGGTAGGGACCTGACCTCGTAGCTGAGCAGGACCACCCTCGGGGGACCACCGCCAGCTGCCGCCTGTGGCTGGCACGTCCCTGCAGAAAGCCCACTCCCTGCGCTGGCCCAGGACCACCCTCGGGGGACCACCGCCAGCTGCCGCCTGAGGCCCCGGACGCCTTCCATGCGCGCCTTCAGCTCCCACCGCCTGCTTTTCCTGCGGCTGCTACCACGACCTCCTCCTGCCATTTTTCTAGTCAACCTGCCAAGTCACTGCAATGCCTTTAATACGTAAGAAAGTCCAGCAACTTCAGTGTAATTATCATGTCTGGGGAGAGGACGTGGGGGTCAGGAGGAAGGTGACTGAAATGCACCTGTAACGTCTTACTTGATACAAAGCCCGCAGTGCCTAGGACAGTGTGTGGTGTCAGCTAGCGTGTCCCCACCACCCTGTTCTTAAACCATTGAAATAACAGCCCTGCTTCCAAGTCCCCCACCAGCGCTGACCCTCAGGAAAGGCTGCCTGCCACCCAGCAGGGCCTCCGGCGTCCACGCAGGACTTCCGTTAGAGGTGTTTGTCAGTACACGGTTACTGTCCTATCACTGTCTTCACAATAGTAAAATCGATTTTTAAATCTCAAGGAGAGCCTTAGGGAGACGCCCTCACGTGCGCCACAGTGCGGGCAGGACCACCGGCCCCCTGGAGCTCCAGGCCTGTCACTGCGCCGCGGACCGTGGGGCCCGCCGCCCTCCCCGTGGCCAGGGTTCCGGACTCGGGCCTCGTGCCCCACCCAGTGATCTGACCTGGGTCAGTGTTCCCCTGGCCAGGATCGGGGGTTGGGGCGCGTGGCTCCTGGGAGCAGCCAGCGCCAGGACATCCAGGCGGTGGTGCATAACACTCTTCCCACGGGTGGCCAGCGGAGCCACTTGGCCTACCAGGCAGGAGGACCTTCTGGCCTTCCAGCCCCGGGCGAGTGCCTGCAGAGATGGCCTCCCACATCCAGTGACCCCATCCGGGGGCCTTGTCCCCAGGGCCGCGCCCCGCTTCTAACAGACCAGGTACACAAAGGAGAGCCGTAGGCTTAAGGGGCAGGAAAGAACCACGGGACAGAAAAGCCATGTCAGTAGGCCAAAGTCCGGCAGAGGACCGGAGCGGATGGGCAGCAGCCTGGTGACCTCGCCCCACAGACAGAGAGCCCCGCCGGCGGATCCGCTGGGTCATGTGCAGTGTGGACACGAATGCGGTGAACGGGCGCTTTAAGACTTCAGGCATGAAATTTAAAATTGAATCCTGTCAAATCATAGGAACTCAAGTGTAATTCTTGTTGTGCGGATGACAGCCGGCTAATTAGCCATCCTGGAGAGAGGCCCTTTCACCTCTAGGGTCACAAGCCAGTGTCCTACCCCTTGTTTATTAGCTTAACACAAAGGGTCATTACGATAATCCCGCCCTCCCTGGGCTTTTCTCTGGTCTCAGTTTGATTCTGAGTAAATAAAGCTTTGTGAATAAATGTATATGTAATTGTTTCCATTGTAATACAGCTTCTACTTCCACTGTATTTGATTATTATTTATAATGCCTTTTGAAAGTATTTGCACAGGAAAATTACTAAGATGGTACTTCACAAAACCCTATTCGTGGTCCGGCCCTGGCCTTGGACAGACAGACACAGAGAGGATGGAATCAAGACCATTCTTAATTTCCCAATTACGGTTTCTGTTCAAAAATTAAAGTCCCAAGTATAATTACTTCTTTATATATCTTCTGGCTAAACTTATTACTTTTTTTCTGTACTGTACTAAACTGCCTCAGCTATTTTATAAAAGCCAAGTATTTCACTAAGCTCTTGCAATATTGAAGGAATCTATATTCTGAGAATTTGAAAACATGTCAGCCCACCTAAATTACATATTGATCAGGTTTAATTGCATGCCACCCATCAGTATTAGGTTTGAAAATTCATAAAAGAGAAATAATGTCCTCTTTGTGGATGATTACTTCTGGGGCATTTAAATGAATTCCATCACTTAACCTGGGCTGCCACAGATTACTGAATCTTGCCGTCTAGCCATTCAAAGACCGATGCAGTTGAACAGCTGTTTTCCAACTATGAGAGAACAGCAGAGTGCAAACAATATAAATTTATATAGATTTTCTTTTAAGGAAAATAGCAAAGTAAAACATTGAAAGTAAACATTCATTTTTCAATTGCTTCCTGAATCACCCTCATTGTCTCTCTATAGAAGCATTCATTTTTAATTCTCTTTTGGATCTCAGGCATCCTTTTATTTCAAGTAGTAATTCACATCTTAATTAATATGCAGTAATCAAAGAGATAAGCAAAGATAAACGATTCGCAGCTTGGTTTCACTTGTTAAGGTTAATTTTTTATGCAAGTGCATAGAAGGATTTTAATGCTGATTATTTAGTGGACAAACCATTTCATTTTCTTCAAAAAAAAAAAACTCAGAAATTTTGTATTGTCTGTGGTGAATGCTTTTTAAAAGCTCTCTTCTCATGAAGGTCACATTGGCTAAGAAAATGAGTTCATCATTAGTTTTCAGGATGTTCTTTACATTTAGAAATTATGTTTGTGGGTATTGGTTGTGTTTTGAGAAATTGTGCTTATGTATGTTTTTCTTTACAGATTATCAATACAAAGTAAAAAGAACCAGTTAAAATCATTGGGCTTACTTGGATAATAGTTTAAGAGCTACATTTTATGTAGACACTTTGAGGTAATAAATATCTGTGAGCATAATTAACTGTCTTTATCTAGGACCAGTCCTGGACATGCTGCTTTAGGACCTTCTGTATTGTCTTCCTTTAATGCTAAGATGGTCAGTTTTTTCCTGAGAATTATTTGGATCTGAGAGGTGTGCTAATGGGATTTGTTTTTAAATAATGGGTTATTATATGTAGACACCGAACAGACGGGCCACTCTGCCTCCTGCATGGCACAGATGGGTGGCATGTTTTATTCTTTATGAAGCAAGGGTAGTGTTTTCTGCAAGTGAACCCTCTTGACATGTCTGACTTCATTGTTTATTTGGCTGAAATTAGAGTTGTGGGGTCCAGAAAATAATGGTTCACCGGGACCGAGGGGCACCGTTATGTCTTGAATCCTCACTTAGGTCACAATTGCATCAGGACCATCTAGGAGGATCGACTACTGCTTCTGAGACAGCTCAGGATACGTCACCTTAAACTTTGGGTGGGTGACAAACACTGGCTCTCTCTGCCCACACTCTCACATCTCATGTTTCATCAGCACTTTATTCACGTGGCAGCCGACTCAGGCGTATGGTTTTGCCTTATTCTTAAGGAAAAGATGAGGTAGGAGAAGCGAACTCTCCTAATCCCTCCCACCCATGGAGGTCAGTGTGTCATGCAGTCAGATCGACTGAATTCATTGGAATCTCATCAATATTTTGTGAAAGGACAATGCTTGCACTTTACTGATCTACTATTTACTATCTAATTCATTACATCATAGTAGAAAAAAATCTACCTGAATCACCCACAGGCAAATGACTTTTTCCAATACTCCATGAAATATTAGCAAAGAGCATGCAGCCAGGGAAAACTTGAACTTTCTATCTTTAGAAAACCTACGGTTTGTCCTTGATGGATTGTCAGTATGAGGCAAGGAAAAATTGATTTTACTTTTGGGTATGCAGGAGCACAAAACAAAATGTTCGTGGAAAGAGATTGTCCTTGAACAGAACCAGTCGTAAGGCAAGGGACGAGGGGTGGAAGGAGGGGACATCCTCTCACAAAGGAGAAGTGAGTTGGAGCTTGAAATGTGCAAAATGAGACTTATCCAAAGGCCTAAGAGAAATCAGGCTGACACAAATAAATTAGGCTGCATATAAAAAATACTTAAATAAAATGGAAATATGATGAGGGACAGTGTGTTCCTTAAATTTTCAGAACCCTGGTAAAATCAGGTGAATGCAAGTACATGCGTTGTTTCTCACCCAGTTGAATGTGACTTGGTAAGAATCCGTGCAACGGAGGTCATGTCGGGAAGCCGGCCAGAAAGTCGTTGTGATGGTGGTGGTGTTGGAGGTGGAGGTGAGGGTGGTGATGGCGATGGCGGTGGTTCTGAGTGGGCTTCTAGGGGGAAGCAATGTGCAAAGCGATCTGAAATGACACACTGGGCCTTAAGGAGAGAGTCCTCTATGTCGATGGACAGCTGACCTGCACAAGAATCCACTGGCATGAAAACCGCTTCTCACTCCTTGGGATTCTCCGTATATTTCAGAAAAATGAAAAAGCACCCATTTGGGAAGACAGCACAGCAGAATGTAAATAGTGTGTGCTTTGACTCAATAAAAACAGGAGTTCAGACCTGAGTCTTACTAATTACGTGAACCTAGTCAAGTTACTCACTTCTGTGTTTCTTATCTGTAAAATGATGATCATAAAATCTTGGCCAAGTTTATTATTTGGGTTTAAAGTGATAATACATGTAAATCACATGACCTTGTCTTGGTTCATATTAAGCACTTAATAAATATTTCCTTCCTCACCATCTACTCAAACATTCATAACATGTAGCACAGATCCTAGCTTTTCTGGGTGGGTTGGATTTTTCAATCATCTATAAATCCATCAAGCATTAAGCCCCATGTTTGTGGTGCTAGAATGCAAGGAATGAAGGCCAGGCACCATTCATCATATTTAAATGTCCGTCCCATTTTCCTTTGCCCCTGGGGAAAATTTATATGACACTTTCTTCTCCATAGCCCTTTGCCACCCTTAGCCACTTGTCAAAAGCCAGAACTTTACTGAAAAAGGACCTCGTCTAGTGATGAAATAAGATCTTGACTTAATAACTGAGAAATTGTCACATTATAAAATAATATTTGTGCTGATAGGAAGACATGGCGGGCAGTTCACCATGAGGTTTCACTTTGTTCAGTTTTTCCCCACATTTTAATTTTTTTATTCTAAAATATCAAAAGAGCAATATTCTTATGAAATTGGTGCAATTACTTAAATGTATTTCTTATAATGTGCCTTTTAGGGTAAGCTTACATATATTACGCTCATTTTCACTTATCATCAGCTTATTTGTTTGTAAGTGAAGGGGGTCCCAATCACACTAACTTTGCAGGGAAGGTGGATTTATTAGCTCACGTACCAGGCATGGAACAGTCAGAGCTAGATTCAGATGGCTAGATGCAGAGAACGGAGTATTTATTTCTTCCACCTTTTCTTAGGCGGGGCTGAGGTGTGGAGGGATAAGGATTCAGATTTGCCCCACCTGTGTCATCTTCCCTTCTGGGGGGAAGAGGAGAGCATGAGCTGCCACCCCAGGAAGGCCTCCTGGCTGGAGTGTGCAGAGAACCTTTCCAATCACGAGCTGCATGCTGGGATGGACAAAATAACACCAGCGCTCTACATGGGAGTTTCCTCATTTTCATCCACACCATTATCGCATAGTTATATAAATGCAAATCCTAAATTACTATATGCCTATAAAAGTTCCAGTGTGTGTTTGAGATTTTGTAATGTAACTTTAAGGAAATGTGACCAAATATTTAAGATTCAGGGAAATGTTCAAATTTGTCTCAGCAACTATCCATCATTTATTCTAGTGTTGCTACTTTTTATCCTTGAAGTTCTTGGGGTCATGGAGTTTTACAATCATGACCCTCTTTATCTAGTAGGTAGATCAATAACAAATAACTTATTCCTCAGTAGCTGAGAAACAGTCTGCAGAAGTCCTAATGTGCTTTTTGTACCAAATTAAAGTGTATCCTCAATGAATCATTCCTAAGTGTCCTCTGATAAATTCTGAAATGGCCATTGCCTTCAGTGTACTGTAAATATTTCTCTTCTTTGGGGACTGTCGTCAGTAAATGTCCTTCTCTCCTCAGACCAGTGGCCAAGATATACTTGCAATGAATCTCTAACTACTACTTTATTGCATATTCTCAGAGTGGCTGCACTTGGAAAATAATGCTACAAACACTTTAGCTTTAGGAGTAGAGAAAAATAAGAAATAAATAAAATTGAAAGGTTTAGTGTAGCCAATTACTGAACTAGCATTGATGATAACTACTTTTTCTTAATTAAATTTCTATCAAATTTCAGTATACCTTCTACGGATGGAATTGTTTCCCTCCAAAAAGGTATGCTGGTGACCTAACCCCCAATAGCTGAGCATGAAATTCCATCTCGAGACAAGGTCTTTATAGAGGTAATGAAGTTAAACGAGGCAGTGGGGTGGGCCCATATCCAATAGGATGGGCATCTTTATTAAAAGGGAAGTTTGGATAGAGACATACAAATACAGAAATAGAGAGATACAGGTAGCCATTATCATTGTGTATGTTATATATATATATATATTCATGCTATATATATATATATTCATTGTTATTAATTTTAATTTCCCATTGGAATAAGAGTTTGGGAAGGAAGGGAAGGCCTTGCACATATCCCTTACCTGTCTTGAACCCAATGATTTAACAGTGTTTTTAATTACATGAACTACGTACCTTAGGTTGAGTTTAGAACATACACTCTGAGATTTTATTCTTTTGATACAAGTCCCATTTCCACAATTCATGAGTATATGACTTTAGATAAAAGTTACTTTATCTCTATATGCTTGGGTTATTTGTAAAACAATCTTAATTAAAATGATAGGTAATTTGTATAAAGTGCTGAGCATATATTCTGTGGCATATTAAAAAGCTATAAATAAACATCAGCTATTATTATATTACCAAAGTCAGAATTTCATGATCATAATACATTTCAAAAAGTAACTTTTATACTTTTATGATCATTTTATAGTCATATTGACTTTAGAAGAAATAGCTGTGACTATTGAAAACCAGAACTATACTTCTTTATAAATGTAACAGTCACGTACACAAGCCCCCTTTTACACTGGGTTGCTAGTTCACTGATACTAATAGAAGTCCAAAAGTGGTGAGCTCAAGCCAATAATGTCCATAATATAATATAGGCTTTGGGGTAAACAAAAGAAAAGGATATAATAGTGTCAGCAACTGAGATATGAAAGGTTAAAATACTCTGAGCACAGTTTTAGGGAAGACAGGCATGAAGGGTGGGGGGTGCAGGAACATGGGGGTGGTGGGGGTGGGCGGTCATCTCACTGGGGTGCTGAGTGTGCTGTGAAGGTGGTTATTCAAGGTCTGGATGTCACTCGAGCTTTGGGAATTACTTGTGGAAGCAAATAGGAAAAAACCAGTGCAATTAACTTCAAACACTGGGATGGTGTGAAATTTAGATGGAGAGGCAAGCAGCTGCTTCTATGAGTTCATTCACATTTCCTGTAGGAATTCCTCCAGGGGATGCCTGCCTAGAGGAGAAGCAGGATAAAATTACATCGGATCCGATGGAACGGAGTTTGAACCCATCTGCATGCGAAGTAAACTCCTCTCTAGACATTTGCATGAGGGCCACCTTCAGCGACAGCTCTGGGACCAGGTGGCATCTATTGGTGGCACCTGTTCACACCCCACAGAGGGCGCTGTGTGCAGAGTGGGTGGGGACGTCTGGTGATGATCTCGTCTCACACGTGAGGCGGTTGTGTGTTTGCTCATTCTCGTCTGTGAACTAGAGTCAATGATGTCCGTTTCTTTTAGGCAAATAAACAGCTGCAAATCATTCCAGTGATGTAAATGCTCGTTGACACCCATCTCCTCTGCACCAGAGTCACGACCATCTAAAGTTTGGGGAGCACACCTCCAACACGGCAAACGGAGCTCATGAGCAAGAATGTTCTGGAAGCAGACATAGCCACAAACCTGTTCGGCAAATATGAGCGTTTATTTCAAGGAGACTGCTGTAACTCCTGAGATGGAACTACCCTGAGAGTGGGCTGGAGAGCAGTGGTGTCCGAGAAAGGAGGGGCTGCCCTGCGCTGATGCAGAATCTTCACAGAAAGGACACAAGGGGACCGAAAGTCCCGGAGAGTCTCTCTGGGCTCTTCCCCTCCTCATCACCAGGCCCCCTGCTGGGGGGCAACACCCCATCCTACATGGGACCAGAGGCCGAACGCAGGCGCGGCCACCGGGCATCGTTCCAAACGGGACTTTCCCAAACCCTCATCGTAGTCAAGCCCCGTCTGCATTTGGCTACAGGTAAGCTTTACCTTTAAGGGCTACTGACAGCAAAATCCAAATAGGATGTCAGGTGGCAGCGCGGCCATGAAGCGCCATCGCCTGTAACCCCAGCAATCAGAGTGGGTGTGGCCGCTCACAGACCTTCTCCGTTCACAGACCCACCTAGACTATGGGCTTCTGCTGGATACCGAGACCAGAAAACAGGTGTGGGTCCTGCCCCCCAAGAGACTGTTCCCTGGAAGTAGCAGGTCCTGCACAACCCATCTGCAATTATATCTCTTCACATTGAAATTGTCATCCTGTGACATGAAGACCAGGAATGCCGATTGTCCTCTGATCTTGATTATCTGTAAGCAAGATGATCACCAGAAGCAGCAACATGCAGGTGCAGGTTGGAGACATTGATTTTTTTTTTTTTTCTCTGCTTCTTGGCATCAAGACCATAACTGCCATGTACGCTAAAGCACAGAATTTACGATCTTCATAAAGTTTTACCAAATCAGCTATGGAGGAAGACACCCCTGGCAGCTTACCGTTAGGGTCCTAGGAGAGCTAAGGCGCCTCACTGTGTCTGTGGTTAGGGCTTGTCCTGTGTTATGTGTTCAGTGATAAATACAGGGCCATTAGGAAATTCTGCATTTCCCCTGAAAACTTTGTTATTCTTAGGAAGATCATTTGAAATATACTTTGCAATGCTTTTTAGGCATTAAGTGCTTTTAATTTTACAAGTTCATGTTTCCCCAGCTTGTTTAATAATATTAAATATGTGTGTTTCATGAGAACTTGGCAGAAGACAATAATATCTTTAAAACAGTTCATAGTTATTTCCCTGGCATAAGGCTAGCATTGCCCTAACAAGGACATAACAGATGGATTCCAGACAAGATACAGTAAAGAAGAATATAAAATGAGATTCAGAAAGAAGTAAGCTTTTACGTACATTTTTCCTTTTACTGCTTCTGAGCTTCAAATTTGAAGTGCACAACCATATAATAAATAACCACCTCCTGGAAAGAACCACTGGAAAGAACAAGGGTTTGGGATCAGAAAACCTGCAGTGGAACCAAAGCCCTGTGACACAGGGCAAATAGGGTGTCTGCAGGCCAACGACTTAACCTCTGGAGCCTCGAAGTGTGTCAGAGGTCATGACATCAAATGCAAGCTGGCACGTGGTCCCTGGTTAGTGAATGTGTGTTAAGCAAATAAGAAATGGGCACAGAAATATAAAGTACAGATTTCTGCAACATGTCACAAATTTGATCCTGGGGGCTCACAACAGGTGAGAGAAAATTCAGCCCCTGTACATCGGCTCCATGCAGCACACGTTTTGGGAGCGAACCCTTTGTGCTTGGGGGCTCCTGGTTGCCAGCTCAAGCGGTCTTCCCTGTTGTTTTCCTCTTTTCTTGCAAAGCCCTGGAAACTGTGAGGCACCCCAGGGCTCCCTGGACCATGGGTCCATCCTCTGCAAGCCATGCAGCAGGCAGAGAGCAGGGCACAGCAAGGCTGTAAGTCAGTGAGGAAGCCTGTCCTGCCGGACCTCCACGCTCCACGGCGGGGGGGTAAACGAAGGGGCTTCGTGTTCCGTCTCTTCCTCTTCTCCCAAAATAGCTTCTTGGTTAAAATTTTACAGAAACTGTTCTGTCACTCCAGGGCCTGTTGGAGCCCACCTAACATAGTAAGGGCTATGTTTGTTGAAAGACTATCCATGAGGGTGTCCACCCCTGTTGGAAGTAATCATGAGTCGTGGAAAAAATCAACATAAAAGTGATGAAAAAACAAATGCAGGGGAGCCAAGATGGCGGCGTGAGTAGAGCAGTGGAAATCTCCTCCCAAAAACACATAGAGCTATGAAAATATAACAAAGAAAAATCTTCCTAAAATAGAGACCACAGGACACAGGACAACATCCAGACCACATCCACACCTGCAAGAACCCAGCGCCTTGTGAAGGGGGTAAGATACAAGCCCCAGCCCGGCGGGACCCGAGCGCCCCTCCCCCCGGCTCCCGGCGGGTGGAGAGAAACCGGAGCAGTTTTTTTTTTTGGCGAGCGCTTTTTGGAAGCCTTAGAGGGACGGGCCCCCGTTGCTGGGGAGGCAGGGTGGCGGGACCGGTGAGGAGGTGCCTGGGAACGGCGCCGGAGGACAAAGAATATCCCGCGTTTCTCCCTGCGAGACCTGGGGGCGGGTGCCTGAGACCGGTGCCTGAGGACGGAGGAGGTCGCGCGTTTTTCCCCTTTTTTTTTTTTCTCTTTTTGGCAAGCGCTTTTTGGAAGCCTTGAAGGGACGGGGACCCCAGTGCTAGGGAGGCACGGTGGCGGGACTGGTGAGCGGGTGGCTGGGACCGGCGCCTGAGGACAAAGAATATCCCCCGTTTTTCCCTGCGGGACCGGTGGGCGGGTGCCTGAGACCGGCACTTGAGGACAGAGGAAATCGCGCGTTTTTCCCCTTTTATTTTTCTCTTTTCTGCGAGTGCTTTTTGGAAGCCTAAAAGGGACAGGGACCCCGGTGCTAGGGAGGCAGGGCGGCGGGACTGGTGAGCGGGTGCCTGGGACCGGCACCTGAGGACAAAGAATATCCCGCATTTTTCCCTGCGGGACCGGTGGGTGGGTGCCTGAGACCAGCACCTGAGGACGGAAGAAATCGCGCGTTTTTCCCCTTTTTTTTTCTCTCTTTTTGCCAAGTGCTTTTTGGAAGCCTTGAAGGGACAGGGACCCCGGTGCTAGGGAGGCAGGGCGGCGGGACTGGTGAGCGGGTGCGTGGGACCAGTGCCTGAGGACCAAGAATATTGAGCGTTCCTTCCCTGCGGGACCGGTGGGTGGGTGCTTTTTGGAAGCCTTGAAAGGACAGGGACCCTGGTGCTAGGGAGACAGGGCAGCAGGACCAGTGCGCGGGTGCCTGGGACCGGCACCTGAGGAAAAAAAAAAAAAATCGCGTGTTTTTTCTTTTCTTTTTCCTTTCTGTTCCCTCTCTCATTGTTGCTGTTGTTGTTTTGGTTTGGAGAGTGCTTTTTGGAAATCTTAAAGGGGCAGGACAGGTCACTTAGACCAGAAGCAGGGAATCTGGGGATCTCTGGGCACTCTAACCCCCTGGGCAGCAGGGAGCACAGAGGCCCCTTACGGAGATAAATAGTCTCCTGGCTGCTCCCCCTCTAACGGGGCTCCACCATTTTGGAGGAACAGCCCCAGCCAGGCCAAGCCCACAGCAACAGTGGAGATAAACCCCAAAGCAACTGGGCAGGAAGCAGAAGCCCTGTCTGCGCACAGCTGCCCAGCACAAGCCACTAGAGGTCGCTATTCTCCCAGGAAAAGGCTACAAACCAACAAGAAGGGAAGCTCTTCCAGCGGTCACTTGTACCAGCTCTGCAGACTATCTCTATCACCATGAAAAGGCAAAACTACAGGCAGACAAAGATCACAGAGACAACACCTGAGAAGGAGACAGACCTAACTAGTCCTCCTGAAAAAGAATTCAAAATAAAAATCATGAACATGCTGACAGAGATGCAGAAAAAAATGCAAGAGCAATGGGATGAGATGCAGAGAAAAATGCAAGAGCAGTGGGATGAGATGCAGAGAAAAATGCAAGAGCAGTGGGATGAAGTCCGGAAGGAGATCACAGATGTCAGGAAAGAGATCACAGAAGTGAAACAATCCCTGGAAGGATTTATAAGCAGAATGGATAAGATGCAAGAGGCCATTGAAGGAATAGAAGCCAGAGAACAGGAACGTATAGAAGCTGACATAGAGAGAGATAAAAGGATCTCCAGGAATGAAACAACACTAAGAGAAATATGTGACCAATACAAAAGGAAAAACATTCGTATTATAGGGATACCAGAAGAGGAAGAAAGAGGAAAAGGGATAGAAAGTGTCTTTGAAGAAATAATTGCTGAAAACTTCCCCAAACTGGGGGAGGAAATAATCGAACAGACCATGGAATTATACAGAACCCCCAACAGAAAGGATCCAAGGAGGACAACACCAAGACACATAATAATTAAAATGGCAAGGATCAAGGACAAGGAAAGAGTTTTAAAGGCAGCTAGAGAGAAAAAGGTCACCTATAAAGGAAAACCAATCAGGCTAACATCAGACTTCTCAACAGAAACCCTACAGGCCAGAAGAGAATGGCATGATATACTTAATGCAATGAAACAGAAGGGCCTTGAACCAAGGATACTGTATCCAGCACGACTATCATTTAAATATGATGGTGGGATCAAACAATTCCCAGACAAGCAAAAGCTGAGGGAATTTGCTTCCCACAAACCACCTCTACAGGGCATCCTACAGGGACTGCTCTAGATGGGAGCACCCCTAAAAAGAGCACAGAACAAAACACACAACATATGAAGAAGGGAGGAGGAGGAATAAGAAGGGAGAGAAGAAAAGACTCTCCAGACAGTGTATATAACAGCTCAATAAGCGAGCTAAGTTAGGCAGTAAGATACTAAAGAAGCTAACCTTGAACCTTTGGTAACCACAAATCTAAAGCCTGCAATGGCAATAAGTACATATCTTTCAATAGTCACCCTAAATGTAAATGGACTTAATGCACCAATCAAAAGACATAGAGTAATAGAATGGATAAAAAAGCAAGACCCATCTATATGCTGCTTACAAGAAACTCACCTTAAACCCAAAGATAAGCATAGACTAAAAGTCAAGGGATGGAAAAACATATTTCAGGCAAACAACAGTGAGAAGAAAGCAGGGGTTGCAGTACTAATATCAGACAAAATAGACTTCAAAACAAAGAAAGTAACAAGAGATAAAGAAGGCCACTACATAATGATAAAGGGCTTAGTCCAACAAGAGGATATAACCATTCTAAATATATATGCACCCAATACAGGAGCACCAGCATATGTGAAGCAAATACTAACAGAACTAAAGAGGGAAATAGACTGCAATGCATTCATTGTAGGAGACTTCAACACACCACTCACCCCAAAGGATAGATCCACCGGGCAGAAAATAAGTAAAGACACACAGGCACTGAACAACACACTAGAACAGATGGACCTAATAGACATCTATAGAACTTTACATCCAAAAGCAACAGGATATACATTCTTCTCAAGTGCACATGGAACATTCTCCAGAATAGACCACATACTAGCTCACAAAAAGAGCCTCAGTAAATTCCACAATATTGAAATTCTACCAACCAATTTTTCAGACCACAAAGGTATGAAAGTAGAAATAAATTCTACAAAGAAAACAAAAAGGCTCACAAACACATGGAGGCTTAACAACATGCTACTAAATAATCAATGGATCAATGAACAAATCAAAATAGAGATCAAGGAATATATAGAAACAAATGACAACAACAACACTAAGCCCCAACTTCTGTGGGATGCAGCGAAAGCAGTCTTAAGAGGAAAGTATATAGCAATCCAGGCACACTTGAAGAAGGAAGAACAATCCCAAATGAATAGTCTAACATCACAATTATTAAAACTGGAAAAAGAAGAACAAATGAGGCCTAAAGTCAGCAGAAGGAGGGACATAATAAAGATCAGAGAAGAAATAAACAAAATTGAGAAGAATAAAACAATAGCAAAAATCAACGAAACCAAGAGCTGGTTCTTTGAGAAAATAAACAAAATAGATAAGCCTCTAGCCCAACTTATTAAGAGAAAAAGAGAGTCAACACAAATCAACATAATCAGAAATGAGAATGGAAAAATCACGACAGACTCCACAGAAATACAAAGAATTATTAAAGACTACTATGAAAACCTATATGCCAACAAGCTGGAAAACCTAGAAGAAATGGACAACTTCCTAGAAAAATACAACCTCCCAAGACTGACCAAGGAAGAAACACAAAAGTTAAACAAACCAATTACAAGCAAAGAAATTGAAACAGTAATCAAAAAACTACCCAAGAACAAAACCCCGGGGCCGGACGGATTTACCTCGGAATTTTATCAGACACACAGAGAAGACATAATACCCATTCTCCTTAAAGTGTTCCACAAAATAGAAGAAGAGGGAATACTCCCAAACTCATTCTATGAAGCCAACATCACCCTAATACCAAAACCAGGCAAAGACCCCACCAAAAAAGAAAATTACAGACCAATATCCCTGATGAACGTAGATGCAAAAATACTCAATAAAATATTAGCAAACAGAATTCAACAGTATATCAAAAGGATCATACACCATGACCAAGTGGGGTTCATCCCAGGGATGCAAGGATGGTACAACATTCGAAAATCCATCAACATCATCCACCACATCAACAAAAAGAAAGACAAAAACTACATGATCATCTCCATAGATGCTGAAAAAGCATTTGACAAAATTCAACATCCATTCATGATAAAAACTCTCAGCAAAATGGGAATAGAGGGCAAGTACCTCAACATAATAAAGGCCATATATGATAAACCCA
Source organism: Manis javanica (assembly GCF_040802235.1). Taxonomy (NCBI): domain Eukaryota; kingdom Metazoa; phylum Chordata; class Mammalia; order Pholidota; family Manidae; genus Manis; species Manis javanica. Next base: position 123,730,416 of record NC_133164.1, read on the forward strand.
CAGCCAGCATTATACTGAACAGCGAGAAGCTGAAAGCATTTCCACTGAGATCGGGAACCAGACAGGGATGCCCACTCTCCCCACTGTTATTTAACATAGTACTGGAGGTCCTAGCCACGGCAATCAGACAAAACAAAGAAATACAAGGAATCCAGATTGGTAAAGAAGAAGTTAAACTGTCACTATTTGCAGATGATATGATACTGTACATAAAAAACCCTAAAGACTCCACTCCAAAACTACTAGAACTGATATCGGAATACAGCAAAGTTGCAGGATACAAAATCAACACACAGAAATCTGTAGCTTTCCTATACACTAACAACGAATCAATAGAAAGAGAAATCAGGAAAACAATTCCATTCACCATTGCATCAAAAAGAATAAAATACCTAGGAATAAACCTAACCAAGGAAGTGAAAGACTTATACTCTGAAAACTACAAGTCACTCTTAAGAGAAATTAAAGGGGACACTAATAAATGGAAACTCATCCCATGCTCATGGCTAGGAAGAATTAATATCGTCAAAATGGCCATCCTGCCGAAAGCAATATACAAATTTGATGCAATCCCTCTCAAATTACCAGCAACATTCTTCAATGAATTGGAACAAATAATTCAAAAATTCATATGGAAACACCAAAGACCCCGAATAGCCAAAGCAATCCTGAAAAAGAAGAATAAAGTAGGGGGGATCTCACTCCCCAACTTCAAGCTCTACTACAAAGCCATAGTAATCAAGACAATTTGGTACTGGCACAAGAACAGAGCCACAGACCAGTGGAACAGATTAGAGACCCCAGAAATTAACCCAAACATATATGGTCAATTAATATTTGATAAAGGAGCCATGGACATACAATGGCAAAATGACAGTCTCTTCAACAGATGGTGCTGGCAAAACTGGACAGCTACATGTAGGAGAATGAAACTGGACCATTGTCTAACCCCATATACAAAGGTAAACTCAAAATGGATCAAAGACCTGAATGTAAGTCACGAAACCATTAAACTCTTGGAAAAAAACATAGGCAAAAACCTCTTAGACATAAACATGAGTGATCTCTTCTTGAACATATCTCCCCGGGCAAGGAAAACAACAGCAAAAATGAGCAAGTGGGACTACATTAAGCTGAAAAGCTTCTGTACAGCGAAAGACACCATCAATAGAACAAAAAGGAACCCTACAGTATGGGAGAATATATTTGAAAATGACAGATCTGATAAAGGCTTGACGTCCAGAATATATAAAGAGCTCACACGCCTCAACAAACAAAAAACAAATAACCCAATTAAAAAATGGGCAGAGGAACTGAACAGACAGTTCTCCAAAAAAGAAATACAGATGGCCAAGAGACACATGAAAAGATGCTCCACATCGCTAATAATCAGAGAAATGCAAATTAAAACTACAATGAGGTATCACCTCACACCAGTAAGGATAGCTGCCATCCAAAAGACAAACAACAACAAATGTTGGCGAGGCTGTGGAGAAAGGGGAACCCTCCTACACTGCTGGTGGGAATGTAAATTAGTTCAACCATTGTGGAAAGCAGTATGGAGGTTCATCAAAATGCTCAAAACAGACTTACCATTTGACCCAGGAATTCCACTCCTAGGAATTTACCCTAAGAACGCAGCAATCAAGTTTGAGAAAGACAGATGCACTCCTATGTTTATCGCAGCACTATTTACAATAGCCAAGAATTGGAAGCAACCTAAATGTCCATCTGTAGATGAATGGATAAAGAAGATGTGGTACATATACACAATGGAATACTACTCAGCCATAAGAAGTGGAAAAATCCAACCATTTGCAGCAACATGGATGGAGCTGGAGAGTATTATGCTCAGTGAAATAAGCCAAGCGGAGAAAGAGAAATACCAAATGATTTCACTCATCTGAGGAGTATAGGAACAAAGGAAAAACTGAAGGAACAAAACAGCAGCAGAATTACAGAACCCAAAAATGGACTAACAGGTACCAAAGGGAAAGGAACTGGGGAGGATGGGTGGGCAGGGAGGGATAAGGGGGGGGAAGAAGAAGGGGGGTATTAAGATTAGCATGCATGGGGGGGAGGGAGAAAGGGGAGGGTGGGCTGCACAACACAGAGAGGACAAGTAGTGACTCTACAACATTTTGCTAAGCTGATGGACAGTAACCGTAATGTGGTTGTTAGGGGGGACCTGATATAGGGGAGAGCATAGTAAACATAGTATTCTTCAGGTAAGTGTAGATTAAAAATTTAAAAAAAAAAAAAAAGAAAGAAAGAAAGAAAAGGGGGATTACTCCTTAACAGGATAAAACTATTGGTAAATCAAAGATCAACGCATGCTTTAAATATCCTTAATGTTGATCACTTAAAGGGTGTCAGATGATCAGCTATGGAGGTACTCTTTTCTGATAATATTCCTTTCTCTTAATTAAAAAAAAAAAAAAAAAGCAGTTACTGTGTGCTGACCTCCAATGAGTTCTGCACAGTGGTATAGAGGGCATGTCAAAGTGTGGGCAAAGGGTCTGTTTGTTTCTACGCAGAAGATCAAGGCCTAGCTTGGATACCCAGAAAATGAACTAAGATACGATATGAGGAGGAGCTTCCGGCATCAGCACTCTCTGGAGGACTCGTGCCGGGGGATGATCATCAAAAAGCCTCCACAGGGATCCGGACGATGCTGCGGTTGTGGCTGCATCCAGCCCACCATCTCCTGGACTTGCCATGAGAAGGAGGAGGGAGATGTCTAGGCTGGCATGTGCATACAGTGAGACAACGAATTTGACTGGATCTGTACTGTTGGAACTCAACCAGGAGTTGGGAGGGGTGCAAGTTGTAGCACCCCAAAATCTCATGACTATAGACTATCTATGGTTAAAAGAACATATGGGATGTGAACAGATCCCAGAAATGGGCTGCTTTAATTTGTCTGATGGTTCAAGTACAGTTGGAAAATATCCATCATATCATAGATAAATTTTCACAAATGCCTAGGGTGCCTAAATGGTTTTCTTGGCTTCACTGGAGATGGCTGGTAATTATAGATTTGCTTTGTTTATGTCACCGTATTCCTATTATGTCAATATGTGTGTGCAAATTAGTTAGTAGTTTAAAACCTATACATACTTAAGGTACTATACAAGAAGATATGTCAAAGAAATAATCAATCCTCCCAAGTTTCCTTCATATGCTACATCTATAGCTTTTCTTCTTCCTTCCTAATTACAAACTTTAAATAGAATTCGTGCCTCATATCGAATTTACCGAGTATCATAATTCCTCCAGGTGGTAAAGATACCTCGAGACAAGTGCTGGGCATAGAAGCCACAGGGCATAAATCTGCAAAGAAGTAAAAAGCTAACCTTTGCAAACAATATGGCTTCTCTCTCACTTACCAACTTTACATTTCCCTGTATGGCCCCGGAAGATGACTGGTTAGCCAGAGACGGGTAAGATTCCTCAAGGGAGGAACAACCTAAGACAGGCACAGTCGCAGGGGGGCCATCAGGTGAGAATTTGGGGATCAACAGAGGTGAGGCTCAGAACCTCACCCCCCCTGCTTTGAGAGAAATCTTCTGCATCCGTGGATGTTTTGCTGCCCTTGTCTAGCCTGGATTAATACTTAGTCCATAGGCACACACCTGATCATCTGATCATCTACATTTGCCTTCTTACAGCACTAAACTATGTTTTCTACCTTTATCTTGCATCTACCTACCACTTCAGCATTTTATTAAAAATAAAAAGAATAATAATAATAGGAGAAATGTGGGATCAACATATAAATCAAGTACAAAAATCAAATGAATATTCATATTTGACCTGATGGTTTATAGGTCATATTGCATGATCAAAACCGAAAGTTTCTGTGATGACTGCCCTTGTACTGTTCACCATGTAAGAATTTATTCACTCTGTAAGAATTCGTTCACCATGTAAGAACTTGTTCGTTATGCTTCAGAAGATTGGAGACTGACGAGAATTAGGCTTGAGATGGATTAATGATTGTACATTGAGCATTGACCCCCCTATACTGAATTTTATTGTTGTTAACAACCATTTGATCAATAAATATGAGAGATGCCCTCTCAAAAAAAAAAAAAAAAAAAAAAAAACAAATGCAAAAATATGAAAAAACAACCCATGACTTGGTTTATCATATTAAAGTAATGTAATAATGTTAGCAAATGCTTGCTTTTGTATTCCATAGAATATAGCTTTTAAGCAACACAGGTAGGAAATGGAATTTAAGATGTTTCTTGCAGGGAAGGACCTGGCTTTTTGCCCGTCCTTTTCTCTCTCATACATATCGTGTTCACTTGGGTCCTTATAAAGATTTTTAGACATGGTTAGAGTGAGTTAAAGAAGCAGAGGAAGAGAACAGGGTGCTTTTGATTTGGGAACATCTGAGGGCTGTACAGATGGGGTGACTGCCTGATGTGGCCTAGAAACGCCTAGTTTATCATGTGCTACAAGTTAAGTTCTGTTCTGTATTGCTAAACTCACAGACGGTTCTCTTTCCCAGTAGAGAAATGGAATTGACTACTGTAGCTCCTGTAGGGACCAAGATGATGAGCTTTCCCACCTTCGCGATGCCCCCCAGACCACTGGGGCCCTGCAGGTCCCACAGAGCAAGAGGCCTTCCATGCAGCAGCATCTGCGAAATGGCCTCATTTCAAACGGAGGGGCCAGACCAGCATCACTTAGCTCATTAGCGCTGCAAGTCCTGGAAATGTCCTTTTCTACCCACCCTTATTGATTGTTAGCATTTTTTATTAAGGTGACTAGAGGTGGCTCACATTTTTTCTTACCCTTTTATGCATTGAAACTAAATATAAGTTCTACAGAGCCACAGGACCTTAAATCTTAGAGAAATTAGTGAGAGTCCCATGAATTTCAAAAAAAATGCAGCTCCCTGGCCCTCAAAGCATGGTTCAGAAAATCATTAAATAGTAGCATCATGATAATAATTTCCATAGAAAGACAGCATCGTTTTATACCAACACCTGAATGGGCTTCACATGAACTTGTGAATTTCCATTCAAGGACCGATTGTAAACAGGTAAATGTTCCCCTGACCACAATGTAACTTTTATTTTAAAAAGTATGCATGGTATGCTCACACTGCATCACACGCCTTACTCAGCACGGTGTGTGACAACAGTCAGCACTTACGTGTGTCAGTGTTGTGACGCAGACATCGGGAGGGCTGGAAGGCCCTGCGGTTCCGGAGAGCTCTGTGTCTCTCTGCGTGCTCCTTTCCACCCCCAGTCCTTGCTACAGTTCGACGCTGAACGGCGAGACGAAGCTTTAGTAGTTTAAGGAAAGGTGACCTGGATCAGAGTGGCTGGCTGTCTAGTCACCCTTGTGTCCACAGCGGGTGGCAACGCCAGCTCTTCTCAGCATAGAATTCTGACTGACAGGTCTGTGAATGGAGCCCAAGGACTTGCTAGGCTTTTCGACTTAGGCTGTTGGTCTTCACAAAATGTGCTTATGTGCCCGTTCCTTAAAAATACGTTTAAGCGCTTGTATCCCAAATGAAGTTTAATTTTGAATCCCCAATTTTTGAGACATATTTAAATAGTTGCGAATATGTAATTTCTCAACCCCAGCATTTTAATACCTACTGCACAGAAGCCTCGCCTAATTCAGTCTCAGCTGCCCTGGCATGTGGACGTCTATCTCTTTAGGATATGTTGTTGCGATCCACAGAGAATTTCAAGGGGCTCCAGAATTCAAGGACAATTTTAAATAAACTTTCCCAAACATATCCTCCAAATTTGACAAAAATCCCTCAGGGGTTATCAAGTTGCCAGAAACGTACACGGGAAGGGCTAATTCGTGCTGACACAGAGAAGGGTCCTTGTCGGTCTTGCATTTATGTTTTGTGGCCTCAGAAAACAGATGATAAGAATCTGTAAGATTTGGGGCCTTTCTTTTGTCACAGTTTGGGGGAGGGTCCTAATTTAGGGTGTTTCCTTTTTGTTGCACATATATGAGATCCATCCCTTCCATTTGGATGGACTCAGCCTAACAGAAATAAATTCAAAGTGGCTAAAAAAGAAAGAAGAAGAGGAAAAGAACCTTAAGTACAATTATGGAGTAGCCCATTCCATAAGTGAAAATTTTTCATTGGTATTAAGTGGAACTTCCATTTTGTAGCATTTCCAAGTCCTCATATGGCAGTGGGAGAAAATAAGAAAAGAAGAAGAAGAAACCATTGTTCAGTGCTTCCTAGTGTCGGCCTTTGCTCAGCAATGTGCAATGTAACCGTGTCCCTCCTCCCGTAACCTGATGAACTGTGCTCCGTCTCACAGGTTAGGAACCTGAGCCCTGGACGGGACAAGGGAAGCTTCCCAGGCCCATGGCAAAGCCAGAATTTTAACACCACAGCTCAACATGGAGCCCCACCCTCTGTAGCCCTGCTCATGTCATGGTCCTTTGGATTTCATCTCTTACTATCTCCATGAAAGTCTCAGTTCTCTAAAGCTACGGCGTGAGGGGCCACACCTGTGCACATCTGCACAGCTGGAGGGGAAAAGGCTTATTTTCAGTCATGCACACTGGTCACAAATGGTGTCCTGACCCCTGGGTCGAAAGGCCCAGATGGACTGCGAGCAGATCTCCCCGTGCAGGAGCACCGTTGGTGGCTTGTGCACGTATGGGTTTGTGAACCGGCAAGGTGTCCATACCCGTGAAGGTGAAATGGAGACATTTTGAGACACATTAGGACTCAGAACATGACCTTATTCTCAGACGTCCTCAGAACAGAGAAGGGAGTGCCCGGCTGGAGGGGGTGCAGAGCGGAGGCAAACAGGCCCCACATGGAGCTGGGGCCCCCGAGGGGCAAGGGGCAGCGGCCAGAACCCCAGGGTCCTGTCTGGGCAGAGCGGGAAGAGCCTTAGTGGGGCAGCCTCGGGGGCTTGGACAGGTAGATGCATGAACTTCAAAGAGGGAAAATAGTGTTGAGAGACATTTAAAGATCTATGGAGAGGTTAAGGAAGATTCAGTGACAAATATTAAGCAAAAGGGCACTCAAAGCACTAACTTTAAAAAGGATGAATATCAATGACGCTAGTGTGAGGGTGTCCCGCTCACCTGCCAGGCGGGCTCTAAGGACACAGTGTGCGCGGTCAGGGGACGCCAGGACTGGGGAGCCGGGGTGGGCCTGGCTGCGCCCTGCGGGCGGGAGGGTGGTGGTGCGGGGGCTCCGTCCTCACCTGCCTGGAAGGCTCAGTAGGAAAGGACTGCGATCACAGACGGGACCCAGCAAGTGTAGGTACAGTCGGCAGAAATACGGATTCATGTGCTGGAAGAAACCGAGAGAAGGCAGCAGCCGACGATGGCTGCTTCTCAGCAGTAAACTTAGCTATAAAAAGTAATATGCAACTCTGCTTGTCTCTATCAGCCTGGAGATTCTCTTTGCCTTTCAAATTATGTGCCTGTATTTGATAAAAAAATAATTATTATATCTCACAATTATATACTGTAGCATTCATAATGACTTTTGTTATTGTATAGCAATATGTTTGAAGCTTTGTAGGCTGGAATACATGATAGAGATTTCCTTTATTTCATGTATTTAACATTTGTCATTGCTTATTTAAAATAAACATATAACTTCAAATTTTAAAAATATACCAGCTCATCTAAGAATGCTTAATCATTTTTCGTATAAACAAATTTAGCCAAAATCTTACTAACGAAAGAAAATCAAAGTTTGCATTTTAGTTCATCTCCCTTATGATTGCCAGAATGTATATGCACCTCTGTTCATACTGTTCATAGTAATTTCATTTTTGTGTTTTTAAGATCATAAAAATAAAAATTTCATGTAATGCAAATTGTTCAATGCATTTGAGTAATGGCTGCTGTTTGCTGGTGTCCTCCTATTTCTTATATTTCTATTAAGAATATTCTTCAGCTGCATGGAATGTTAGACAACTATTTAGCTAATGATGTAGACTTATATTTGACCTCAAAAAAGAGGTTTGTGATTTATTAAATAAAGAAAGCCCATTATAAACAGTATTTACTGCATGTGCATTACAGCCTAAGTCTATAAAATTTTTCTCCAATATTCATAAATTTTGTATATTATTTTGTACTCAGGAAAAAAAAGAGACCATCCCTATTTGAAAACAATAAAAGCAAATGTAAAGGGCTGCAGCAGCGCATGCGTCCCGCAGAGCAGACTGACACGCCGCGGGCTGTTGGGAACAGTCAGTGCATTTCCACCTGAGAAATCACGCCTGCTCCCTGAATTCCCAATTCCTGAGCCTCCTCCTAGCATTGTAACACCAAGGGCTGAGGGTTCAAGGAAGCTTCTGCATGCCTGCCATCCCCCCACCCAGAACCTCAAGCCCTGGGCTCAGCGCTGTGCCGTCTGCCCTCGGGGAGCTGGCACGTCGGGGGACCTGGCCCGAGCTCCTCCCCACACCTGCGGCCTGGGCTGGCGCCCACCGCCGCCTCAGAGCTGCTGTTTGCTCGCGGTGGAGACAATCCATCCATATGGACTGAGAGAGCAGATACCTGACACATGTACATGGAACAGTTCTTCTTTGAGGGACGATTACTTTTCTTTAAGCCACCTTTTGAAAATGTGGTACAACACAGTAGGTAGCTTGGTGAAGGCAGCTGCTGTGACCTCGAAGCCCTGCAGTTTGTTTCAGATCCCACCGCACGTGTCCGTGTGCGAGGCCGATCCGGGGACAGCGTGTCACTCCCTTCCTTGAGGGGAGGCTGAGGTGCTGTCGCGCTGTAACTTGGAAACATGCATCAGACCCGTATTGGCTTTTCACGAATGGAAATCATTAACTGAACAGCCATTTTGCTTTTGCATAAAGGACAACCATTTCCATTCAAGGCCTGGTGCTTCCAGACTCCCAGAGCTCTCCTCTCTGCCCCTACTGTTTGCATCAGTGATGTATTTCGGGGAAACTGTGATTCCTAGGGCTTCTCTACGATGAAAGAAGTGGTGTTCGCTCTTCCTCGTGTATTCTTCCTTAAAAACGTCAGCTAGTTTAATGGTTGCCATATGGTTCCAAACGGTGGGATTTACCACGGATTCAAACACACTTGGCCCTGTGAAGCCGTTCCCCGCCTTGCCCACCAGGCGGCTCAGCGCTCCTCCGGGCTGGGGGAGGGCGCCTCCTCCTGGGCCCTGCCGTCCTCCAGAGCCGTGGAAGCCCAGGACCGCAGGGGCCGGGCTCCCAGCAGATGGAATGGGACTCATAACCGCGTGATGTACTGGTAGCTGCTCACCAGAGAAACACTGAGAAAACCAGAGTTCTAAGGGTTGAAGACCCTGTGAATTTTTTTAATGTTTTCTTATAAGAAAAAGGCAGGGGCAAATATGTGGGGTATTACTATGTTGAATTATTTTAGCTCTC
>NC_133164.1:123744801-123747301 GCF_040802235.1 Manis javanica
CAGGACCCCTTTACTGGGTCAAAGCTGTGCCAGGTATAATTTATTTTATAATAATTTCTATAAGGTCAAAATACTCCAGTTTTGTGGGTTCTTATGGCTCTTTGTATAGAATTTGAAAAATGACAATAGATGTATAAACACAGAACACATTTCTAAGAGTTCAGAGTGTCTCCCTTTAGAGATAAGATCTAGCCAGTTGTCTTTGGGTAAACAGGTGTGTTTTCTCATGAAATACAGTAAAGAGACCCTCATGGTCCCTGGGCACAGGGCCCAGCATGCCAGCAAACACACAAAGTAGTTCAGTGGCTGGGGAGCATCATGAAGGAGGGGGAGTGCCACGTGCTTGTGGGTTCTGGAGATGGGCCGTGGACGTTCCCAGGGGACTATTATTCTGCCTTCTACACTGACCAACTTTTTTTCCTTAAGTTTTATTTTGAACATCACCTGCTAATACACAACCTTCATGGATTTAAACACAGCTGATGGGCTTCCATTAACTGCAGTATCATTGGAGAAACCCAAACCGCCCCTCCCCACCACAGGCCAGTAGGGTCCTGCACGCCCTGCCCATGAGCGTGGTGATCCTGGGGGGCCTCCATGCTGTCTGGCACACAGTCTGTGTCCAAGACACTCTGGCTTCCTTTTGTGAAAAATGGTGTTTCCAAAACACAGTCTCTCCATTGCTGCTATATTAAGTATTGTTTCTAAGAGTTACCAGTTCAACTGCAAGATAAAGAGTTTTAAAATCTGTTTTATATTTGTATTTGCAGTTCCACCCAGCTGGTGGCATACGGGCCGTGGCCCTGTCTCTGTCCATCCTCAGAACCAGGCCACGTCGTGTGGCCAGAGCTGCCGTGTCCTGTCTCCAAACCTGTGGATGCAAAGTCCGTCTGGCTTCTACAGACGTTTGTGTGGGAGATGCTCACCGACGGCTCAGCATCTTCTCAGCTGCTGCAGGGCCCCCACGGGGGCCCGAAGCTGCCCCAAAGCTGCCCCAGGAAGGGCTGAGGATAGCATATTCCTGACTTTAACTCCCATTGTCTGTAGTCTTTATCTTCAGAAGCAGATTTGAATGGATAAAAAATCTTGATTCGCATTCTCTTTCCTTGATTTTCTTAAATACTCCATTTATTTTTGTAGAATAAGCTTTGCTGTTAAACATTTCATGAAAATCTATTTTTTTTCCCATGAGAATTCACCTGGTCTGTTGGCTCAGATTCCCAACTGAACTTTTTGTCCTTGACTAGAATAACTAATAATGTCGGGCATTCTGCATTAATATGTCCAGATACATGGTGTGCCCTTCCCATATGTGGTATCAAATATTCCTACATACTTATTTCAGGAGAGTCTTCTTAACTTACATATTCGAGTGTTTTGTTTCACGGCTTTGATTCCCTTCGTCACGGATGCCTCTCACACATACCCTGGAGTTTTTCTTTTCTTCAGTTTCATCCCTTTATCCTTTTCATTCCCTTCCTCATTTCTTTTTGAGTTTGACTCATTTCACTCTAGTCTCGGAAGCCATTATCTGTTCCAATTTGTTCCCATGTTCCTTCTGGTTCAGTGCTTGGTTCCGAAGTGATATTTCTTTTATTTCTTTCTGATTATTTTAAGTCATATTGCCTTTTTTTCTGGGTGTTTTGTGTGTAATTCTAACATGTTATTTTTTCACAGCTCACTTCATTGTCTTAATATTGTTCCCTTGTTTTGAAAAAGCAGGTTAGGCTTTTGTGAGTTTCTTTGACACGCTTTTCTGGCACTGTTTGTATTATCTGTAAGTTACTCTTTGGTCATTTTTATTGTAATAACTTAGTATGCATTTTTGTGCCTGTGTTGCACATTTCTCTGTAAAGTTAGTTTGGTTGAACTTTTAGAAAAGGTGTGGTTCTGTGGTTTGGGGTGGCTTGATTTGTGACCTCAGAGCACTCCCTGCCCGTCGTTTGCATGCAGCCAAGGGTGGTCACTGGCCTCTGCCCCCTCCCCGCCTTCCCCTGTTACCCAGAACTCTGCGGGGCTCCATTTTCCCCTGTCCCACGAGATTCCGCCCCAGGCCTGGGGCAGTGCCCTGTCTGGAGGAGGGGCTGGAGGTTTGCAGAGCCTGGGTGCTGCCTGGTGGCAGGTCCAGCGTGGACTCCGTATAAGCCAGGATCCTTTGAATGGAGGACAGGGGTCGCTCCCTGAGCCCTGAGGTCAGCAGAGCAGGCGAGTCCAGCAGAAGAAGGAGAGAGGAGAGAAGAGGTGAGCAGGCAGTGAGTTTCCTGAGGGAAAACCAGGAGGGTTTTTTTCCCTGTAAACCATGTGAAAATTGTATTTCAGCTTATTCAGTTAAGAGACACTTGACCTAAGTCAGCGAGGATGCACATAGGAGGGCAGAGACTGATTCAGGGGTGACCAGGGAGCAGAGCTGTGAGAGACTAGGGCCGGCCGGCCTCAGAGACGATACCGCCGGGGAAGTCACAGCAGCCTCGGGGCTGGGACAACGGAGGGATGGGCGGCG